>NW_008342003.1:539463-606040 GCF_000622305.1 Nannospalax galili | reverse complement strand
ATTTTAAGAAACTTCTACAGTGGTGGGTTTCCATAGGCTTTTTGTAGATCCCTATCTCTCACCATGCACAGAACTCAACTCCAAATAGATCAAGGACTTCCTCATAAGACCTGATACCCTCAGTCAGATAGAGGAGAAAGTAGGGAGTGCAGTGGATCTTAGAGGCACAGGAAAGGACTTTACGAACGGGGCTTCTGTTGTGCAAACATGAAGTCCAACAGCTGACAGATGGGACCACATGAACCTAAAAAGCTTCTGTATGTTAAAGTACACTCATTTGTGTGAAGCGGCAAACCACAGAATGGGGACAAATCTATACCAGTTACACCTCTGACAGAGAGTTACTATCTAGACTATGCAAAGAATTTAAAGACTAAACATCAGAAAAATGCATTAAAATATAGGTCAAGGAGCTGAACAGGAGCTCTCTGAAGGTGAAATGCAAATGGCTGAGAAATACTTTTAAAAATGTTCAACATCTCTAGTCATCAAGGAAATGCAAATTAAACATCTCTGAGATCTCATCTTACCCCACTCAGGGTGGCTAAGATTCAGAAAACAAACAGCAACAAATACTGTGCAGGATGTGGAGGAAGGGGAGCTCTCATCCACCACTGGCGTCAGTGCAGGCCGGTGCAACCACTATGGAGGTAGTGTGGAGAGTCCTCAAAAAGTCTTGAAATTGATCTACCGTATGATCCAGTTATACCACTCTTGGGCATATCTGCACCCCACTTCAGTAATACCTGTTTATCCATGTTCTCTGTTGCCTTTTATAGTATCCAGAAATTGGAACAACTTAGATGTCCATCACCTGATGAGTGGATAATGAATGTGTGGTACATATACACAGTGGACTATTATTTAGCTCTTAAATAAACAAAATTATGAAATTTGCAGGTAAGTGGATGGAACTGGAAACAGTGATCCTGGGTGACATGACCCAGACCCAGAGAGACAAACATTGCTTGTTCTCCCATAGCCGGTGCTAGCTTTGACAGCCCTAGATGTACACGTTTCAGTTTGAAAATTCGAAGAAGTTGGGAAGCTAACAAATGGCCATTTACGGGGGAGGCCTCCTAGGAGGGGCAGTAGAATGTCCTGGGAAAAGGGGGGGCGATAAGGAAGGCTTACATGGGGCGGGAACAAGAGGGCAGAGCAGAGGAGGGAGTGTGGGGAGGGACATCAGACTCTGAAGGCCTATTTTAAGTTTTTATTTTTGATAATTTTGCACATGAATATGGTCTTTGCTTTGTTTCTGTCACTTCCTGTCCCCCCCACTCCCTCATGCCTTCCCTCTCCCTCTCAATTCATGGAATGAATGAGTTTCTTAACTTCCCTATGGCTCAGGTTTCCCATCATTATAACGGGGATACTAAATGAGTTGTCAGTATTCAGTGGTCTAGTGGAATTTATAAAGCATTTAGCTTAGTCTCATACTTATGAAGTGCTTAAAAATATTAACTATTAGAGCTATTAATAAATGGAGTCAAACATCTTCCCTTCAACAGAATTTGCTTGCAAAGAATGCTTTCTTGAAGATTGATGGCAAGCGATCTGATGAGAAACCTTGAAAGTCTTTTGTCTCTACTACATGTTCCTGTTTTATGAATGCATAATATATACACGGGGTACAAGACAGAATGAATAAAACAGGCACTCTGCCTTTAAGACCTCCGAGGCTGCATCTGTTCACCATCCGTCAGCACTGCTGCTGCTGTTGCCCAGGTTTGGGATGCGGCTATTAAATAATAATAACGGTCTTACATGAGAATTATTTTCCTAACAGTGACAAATGCTTATAATACTAATTCATGACTTTAGGAAGGAGCGCTCTGAAGACATGAGTGAGGGGATGTGGCACAAATCCATCACGTTTGGAAGAGGCCGTTGCAGGCAGGAAATGTGGAGACTTTCCCAATGCACCATATTAAATGTGTTGGCATCACAGATACTTGGGTTAAACAGGATGAATATAAATTTCCCTCCCATCACTTAAGCAAATTTCTCATCTCTGTGGAACTTCCTATTTTATAAAGACATATTTCATGTTGGCTGTGTACCTCCTAAATAGCCCAGGTTTTACTTAGTTAAATTGTTCTCTGTCATGGTGAGGAATGCTTTCTTCTGAAGAAATGATGTTCATGCCCGGGAAATGGGGACATTTATTAAAATGGCTTATTAGCAAACTAGACATAGATAATATTTTTACAATGTTAGCATTTAAAAATTTTTAGTGCCCAATGAAACGACGTTAACCATGAAGCAGACTCTGAAAATGATCTCTAAAGTCTCATTTTTATATTTAATTAAATATCTCTGGTGGACTCATATTTGCCTGTGTATGTTCAGAACTATGAGGGATGTTTTCGGTGCGCCTCCATCAAGGCTCCGCTAGGTTCCAGCAGTCACTAAACATTGCAAACTATTTGGTTTAATAAGATTTTATGGATTTAGAGGCTATGCATAGGCCTGGGGACACAAAGGAATCAGGAACTTCCCAGACCCAAGAGAGCAAACAGACTGTATTCGAGGCAAAATGCCGCAAGAGCGAAAGAAGCCTGTGCTTCGAGGGGAACGCAGAGCCTGTTGTTAGTGTTTGGGCTGAGAGTTTTACTGTATCTGATATATCCAAAGCCTTAGAATTGCTGTCTATTAGTAAGTGATTTCCCCAGATAGCAGATGACCCCTTCAGTGCCCATTCAAACAGGCTACCTTTTGGGATCACTTTCTAAGCTATGCCAATGTGTGCTTTAATTTTTGACAAAGCCTCTTTGCCTCTTCATGGCCTCGGGGCTGTGTCCATGATGTCTCACCTACACAGTGACACAGGCCTATGCTATTCTGTTGCCTCTATACTTCCTGAACAGAGGTCTTTGCATTTTTGTTTTACACTGAGCCCTACACTCCTGTGGCGGCACATGACTTTCATTTATACTGCTAACCATTGCTGGGCCACCTGACGGAGTGACACGTGGACCTCCTCCCTTGAGCTCTGCTTGTCAGGCCTCCCCTCCATGCCCTGGCTGCCTCTCTTCCACTGATATGCCCTTCTAATCTTCTATTTCTCATAGGCAAAGACATATGAATAATATTTTGAATAGTTCCCAGGTCGGGGTCTGAGGGGTGACCTTGGTGACACCCCCAGAAGACATAGCACTCCTTAGTAGCCAGGCTCGGCGGTGTTCAGCTCTGGCATCCCAGCCTGATGCCCCCGCCCGCCGCCACTGACTGCACTTTGAGGAGGCTGAGTTTGCATAAACTCCAGGTGGAAGCCCGTAGTTCTGATCCATTTTACAGATGGAAGAAAGGTCACAAACAATTATTTTCAAAGCCCATTTATTTTGAAAGGAATCATAGAGCGTGAGAAGGTGAAGCATATTTTCCCGATTCTTTTGTTTTCCAAATCTTATGAGCTGTGCTTTCTCACTGTTGACCTCTTGGACCTCCTGGATTCCAATAATTTCATCGTCTGTGTCTTCAGCTCAAACACCGCAGAGCCCTTGCTTGGAGCCCTCTTGTTCACAGCACGGATTGCAGGTGCCAAGGTGATGCTTAGCTCACAACACAGCTGCTTTACCACCAGCCGTCTCAAAGATCTGTGTTTCTCTCGACTGTGCTTTATTATTTTATATATTTCTAGTTTTCAAATAGTAACAAAAGGACACAGCCAGGAATTGAGACCAACTATTCTATTATTAACAGCTATTCATATAGTAGAAAACGTGCTGTCATGGAGGTTACAGAGACACAAGACTTTTGAGGGATAGGGACACAGCTCACTTGGTGGAGTGCTTGTCTAGCACGCACAGAACCCTGCATTTGATGCCCAACACTGCGTAAACCAGTAACCATGGTGCAGAAGCCTGTAATCCCAGCATGTGGGAGGTAGTGCAGAAGGATCGGAAGTTCAAGGTCACCCTGGGCTACATAGTGAGTTGGAAGCCAGCCTTGGCTACATGAGACCCTAAATTAGTGGTGCATGCTAATAATACTAGTCCTTTGGGGGTAGAGGCACCCAGGTATCTGTGAGTTCAAAACTAGCCTAGTCTACAAAGTGAGTGCCAGGCCAGCCAGGAATACATAGTGAGACCATGTCTCAGAAACAAACAAAAACCAAACAGAACAGAAACAAAAAAATAAAATAACAATGAACTAAAAATGGTTAGGGCAAGGGAAGAGTTTCATTCTCATTCAGTCTTTACCCACTCATTCTTTATTCAGCATTGAATATTATTTGTTGATCATGTGCTAGATGGCAGGTCCCTGGCAAGTAAGCACCTGCACATTACCAAGATTTTATGAGGACCGAAACTCTCCTGATTGCTTTTGCTTGAGTCTCCATCTGACGTTTGAAATGTTTTCACAATGCCATCTCTGGATTGGCTCACCTCCAAGGAACTGAAAGAAACTTCTATTGACACTGTGCAGGCTGTCAGGATGCACGCAGTATGGAGGATTACATACAGGCTCGTACAGGAAGATTTCTAAGAAGCAGGTCATCTTTCTTTAGATCAGTTTATTACAGGTTACCAAAGTGCTTTGGAAATCAAGGCATCAGTTTGGGGCCAGATTTTAACATTACTTGGCGTGGTTTGTGGCTTTGGTGAGGTTCAAGCACAGTCTTTCCCTTGTGGCAGTTTGAATGTTCTAAGTTTGATTTTAATGTGGCTTGATACATAGGGGAAAGGTAGGTAATTCTTTGTGAAAGGCCTCTTCCTTTCCTAAATAGAAATAAGAGAAGTGGCCTTTGCTAATAGAAATCCTAACAGTGATTGCGCCGTGATTCTAATTCATACGCAGCTTCACAGCTCTGGAACTCCTGTGCACTCTATGATGGGTTTAGAAAATCTGCCTGCTCTCAAAGATGAAAATGTTCTTGTGCCACTATGAGAAATTCTCTCAAATGAGAACTTCCCATCTCAGAATCAAGAGAACCAGATCTAAACGCCTTAACCACCCTACTCAAGTCCTTCGTTTGTGCCAGAAGTCAATATTGTATTGATTCTGAAATGGGAATGGGATGTGGTGGGAAAGGTACAGACAGATGTCTATCAACCTTATCATGAGCAAAACTTGAACACTGGGTCAGCTGCCTTAAGAGTTTGGTTTATCATAAACCAAGTAATGAGCATTTTCTGGGCTTTAATGAGTTCATGGTATTGTTCTGTTTGAACTGGTACATTAAGTATGAATTACTTAATTCAATAATCACATATGAAATCCAATTCTATGTCGGATACTGTGTTAGGCCCTGGAAATAAAAAATGTCACAATATCTTGACCCCTGTGATGTGGAGAGTCTGTCTCTCAGAACACTTCCTGCTAACATTTGTAGTAATTTTTGTGGTGCTTAATTTTATTAGTATTGATCTCTACTGAACAACATCTCCTTCTCCTCTGCACCTTTTATTTCCCCTACATTTTAGGTTTCTTGCCAAGGCAGGAATTATAAACCAAGACATTTGTGCACTTGAACCAGTGAGATGGCTCAGCAGGTAGCTGTTTACTATCAAGTCTGATGACTTGACTTAGTTGGAACGCACACGGTGAAAGGAGAGAGCCAACTGCTGCAAGGTGAATTGTGAACTCCACCCAGGAACCATGGTGTGCACATATCCATATGCACACGTGCACAGACACATGCACAATAAATATGCACACACAAATTCAGACTTCTGCACACTAAAGGACCTATTCTGTGTAAGTGACCAGGACTCCTGTAGAGAGAGTCAGACAGAACTGTCTGGGGCACAGAATCCACTCAGTGTTATGCACTAAAGTCATGTGTTTGGATGTCAAGTTTGACTTGCGATGGTTAATTTGAGTGGATTGGAAACACCAAGGCATGATGGTACATTCTCATTCCTCTTTCTCTGGCTCCTGGTCCACTAAGATGTGAACAAGCAGCCTCTCACCACCACATAGTGTGAGCTCGCCTTCCCTGCCACAATAACTCTATCTCCTGAGTCATGGGCCAAATGAATCTTTCCTCCCTTACGCTGCTTCTCGCCAGATTCTTGGCCACTGCAATGGGAACAGTAACTAGTGCATTCTGCTGAAATGCGCTGATGTGAGGCTGCCTCCCCAGATAAATTACAACTGTCTGTTGCAGCTGTCAGTCAAAAGACAAACTATGATCATTATCATTGGCGCCTCCCGACCTGAGGAGCAAATCACACTGGAGGGACAAGTTTCTACCTGAGGCAACTTAGCGGTGCGCAGAGCCTTGTGGGTAGCCAGGAGGCTCTGGGAGCAGACCGGGGCTCTAGGAGGCTCCCGAAAGGTTGGAGGTTTGAGGGCCAGGCAGACACCCAAGTGATTGTTCTTGTGGGTAAGAGATTTATCAGAGGGGTTATCAATGTCTTAGACAGAGAGACAGCCATGGCCTGAGGAGAGTGTGGGCACATGCGGCAGAGTGGGAGTCCCTTCTTACTAGGGGCTCTATGCTACATGATTGATGGGTAGCCCACAGTATGAGCTTGCAGTCAGGCTACCTCTGGATGAACTGTGAGGATGGATTGGGCAGGACTCTAGGACAGCAGGGACTTCTGTTCTGGAAACCAAGGTACTGTAGTTAAAAATGGAGGAGATTTAAAGCACAGAGGCCTTCCCTGGGACCAGGAAGCAGGACCCAGCTGCGTGCAGTGGTCCTCCTGCCCCTGGTCACACAGGAACAGTGGTTTGTGTGGTTAAATATGATCACAGAGAATATGAACATTTAAATATGGTCTCAGTGCCACCCTAAGAAGTGTGAGATACATGTATGCCTCACACTGGGCTCAGGGCTCACTGAAACTTCACAACCAAGGGAGGCAGATCCTATAATGTTCACTGCTTTGCAGACACCCAAAGAAGCTTGGTGCTGCTCAGTCCGAGCCCTGACTCTTCCTTTAGCCTCCAAGGACAGTCTGATTTCTCCCTCCCTGATACATGGCCTTTGGAGCTATCTTTCTCCATTTTCCTCCCTAGGTGACTAAGAATTCAAACACACACTTGCCCCAGGGCCATTGCCCTGGCTGTCTGGTCACTTGAAACTCCTCCCTGGTACCCATGTGGCCATGCGACTGGCTCATGAGTTGCTTTTAGGGCTGCCTAGGTGTCAGCCTCTAGCATGGCCTTCTATCCATAACATCACAATTCCTACAGTGCTTCCCTGTTTCTCTTTGCCACTAACATCCAGCAAAGTATGTAAGTAACATGTATTTTGTTGTTTTAGTTTCTTTTTATTTTCACTGGAATAGAAATTTCATGAAGAATTTTGATCTGTTTTACATTTTGCATTGAACAGTAGCTGGCCAGCAATAGTTATTTAATAAATATGTGTTGAATAAATAAACACAAATAATAAATAACGATTAGGTAACTTAACAGAATAAATTTGTTGAATACTCATTCCCAAAGTTATCCGGCAACAGGGTCTGAATGTGTCCTTTGTCCTGGAGCTGTGCATTAGCCATCCAAACCAAAGGGTCAGGATTATGCACAATTTGAACTTGAGTTTTAAAACTGAGGAGATTGGCAGCTGGTAGAGGACAGAGGAGGTAGGGGCCAGGAGGGGCTGGAAGCAGATCAGTACCAACCACAGCCCTTTTTCCTGCCCTGGGTTGGTGGGGTTTACCTTGCCAAGCATCTGCATAAAGATAGCCCTCTCCCCCGCTCAGTCCAATGCTACACACCAGAACTAGGCACCTCCGTATTTATGGTTGTCTTGACATCCTAAGTGATACTCAACACGCCTGAGCGTTTCCACAGTTAAGCTTTCAGACCTGGATCAGAACTGTCTTTCTGTCATAGCACTTTTTCCACGTGCTTGTTAGATTTTTCTCCCATATGTTGTTTATCATAACTTCCCCCTGTGGTTGGAGATAACAGATTTCTGCTTTTAATTCAAAAGCTCTGTCTGTTGTAATGTTTTACAACAGGGTTCTTCCCCCATTGCAAGGGAGAATGCGTGTCTGGTGGTGTTTTTGCAACAGGAAGGCAGAGACTGTGATTGCCCTGGATCTGCAGTGCAGGGTGCCTCTGCCCCTCCATCTTTGTCAGGGTGTTTGAGCAAATATAAAGGACTTTTTTTGCTGTCACTGTAATTTAAATTCAGATGAGCCTATTTGTATGGTAATCATAAGCTAAGGAAAACAGTGTTTCATTCCTCTCTGGGATTTGTTTTCTGACATCTTCACATTCTTCAGTACTTTAACCTGCATATTAGAGCAGTTCTAACTTCATATTTTAACATGAGAACAGACCCAGAAGACTAATCCAAGGTGAGGACCCGGAAGGAAAGAGGGAAGTTGATGTAGTAATTAGTGTTGCCTTGGCACTCGTGCTGGTGTTTTCTTATCTCCACTGAAATTACACTCAACACAAAGGTTTCAGTATTTAAAAAAAATGATTGTGCACAGGGACCCACAGGTAACAGCTCTTCTTTGAAAGATTAAGTTCCAACGTGGTGATACAAATCATATTCTCCTTGTTTGAATTTAGTATTTGTCAATGAGGCTGATGAGTTTGTTTTTGTTTTGGAGAAAGTTAATTTTCTTTCTATGAGCAAAAACAGGAAAGGCTTTCCTTACTAGTGGTTTGCCTGGCTTGCTCTGAGCAGAAGGAAGGTGGAAAGTTTGAGGCTTCCCTTTCAATCCAAGTGATTACTGTGTGTTCTTGCTTTCAGTGAGGGAATCCTGAGGCTTGTGGTTATACTGTCAGTCACCCAAGTGACTCTTGTTTGTATGTTCACAAAACAAGCTCAATTAGATTAACTCCACCCATGATCCTATTAGGGGAGGTGATTCATCTCAAACCCAAGGTCTCCTTGGACCAGAGATCTAATGTTCAGATGCCAGCTTGGGCACAGGAGGCAGTAAAGAGTGAAATGGAGCTGGACCGAGCATCTGCCATTTGGTCTGCTGGATTTGCTTGCCTCTGGCAGCCTTATGGAAACTACAAAAGTCCCGGTGGACCTGTGCGTCCGTAGTCAAGGGGGCAGGCAGCCTCAGTTCAGCCCCAAAGGAAGACTGAGTTTACAATGGTACACCGGCCTAGCTGGAGTTCTTCAAGACCTTCTGGAAAGTTCCAGGTTCATAATATGAATTCCCTGGTAGTTGTGTAGGTCAGTTCAACTCAAAAACAACAACAACAAACACTCTTCACTCCATCCACGCACAAGATGCCTATGACTTTAATACTCACTGGTCTGGGATCGAAGAAGCGAGGAGCCTTCACCTACTGAAGCATGAAGTGGGAACATGGTAGACTCAAAATAACAGGTGTCTACCAGGTGAGCTCCATCTCTAGCTAATATTCAGACCCAAAAAGCCATTTGGAAGTTAGAGTTCTTCAAGACCTTTGAAAAGAACAAGGCATCGTGGGAAGGAGGAGGCCCCACCCACCCCAGGTCCCATCTGAGACCTCATCTCATCAATGTGAGCTGTTGATACCTTGGGCCACATGTGCAGCTCTCTCCCCTGTGAGAGCCATCGTTGGCCAGTTGACCATCAACCCTAGTGTTCTGGGGAGTCCTGGTCTGCCACTAGACAACAAGGGACACACAGGCCAGGTGGCTGCTTTCAAAGAAGTTCAGTGGCCCAAGAGCAGAGCTTGGGTTAGAATCTGTGCTTTGGATGGTGTATTCAAGTGCCCATGGAGGCTCACAGTGGGCACATCTCTTTTGCCTTCTGGAGTCCTGGCCATTTGGGAAGATAGATGACTGAAAGAGGGTTCACCCTGCACTTGAAGCACAGTTATCTTGATGGCAGCAACTGAGGGACAGAGCCGCTTAAAACCCTTGATTGCAGAATATTTGTTCCAGTTGAGATTTTGGACAAAGTGTTAGTAGTGTGAAGACCTCAGTTTACCCAGGAGAATTCTGGGTTTGAAAGACAGTATATGCTCCCATAGAGATATGGCCTTTTGGTCAGAAACACCTGAACCTCCTCCTTAGCCCTGTGCATTACCAGGTTGCTGAGGAGTTATGTGGGTTCCCTGAGCTTCCTGATTCCTCAGGAGAGTGGGGCTGGGTCAAATGGATCTGTCAGGTTAAGGATTTTCCCACCCACCTGTTACGAAGTTGAATTTGAGACCTCAGGTTACCACGCAGCCCTCCAGGGAACGTGGGACCCTCTGAGGCTCCACCACCTTAGTTTAGAATTTCTGCTTAAATACAAGGACATCGCGGGGTGCAATGGTCTTCCTTTACCTTCCCGTATGAAAAAGAGCAACAGAGAAAGGGAATCAGCACTCACATCTGCTCCCGAATCTCATGGTGATAATCCTCATAACCATTTCAACATCGTGTGTAATTTTTAAAAGTAGTTAGTGCAAAGGGCTTGTATTCTAGATTCTTGGGTAGGTTTCCCTGGAAACCTACAGAGCCACTTTGAATCACCATGGTAAGAGCTTTGGAAAGAAGGCCTTTTGTTTCTGCAAGAGAAGGAAAGAAGGCAGAGTTTCCTTCCTAAGAAGAAACTATCACTAACACAATTCAAACAAGTGGGGTTTTCAATTAAAAAACTAGTTTGTGTGGAAGTGAGAATTTAGGAAGGAAATAGAAATCGGTTGTGGCAGCTTTTATTGACCAACAGTGGTGACCACTGAGTGATGCCCAGGAGTGCAGTCTCTTCTCTTCAGCTAAGTCAGTTGATTAAAAGGGAGTCTGGAGAATCAGGCCACTGGGCTCATAGTGCTGACTCTGTTTCTAAGCCTCATCAGCCACCAGCACCCTTCATCTGGGAAAGGAGAGGGTACCAGATGCCCACTTTCTCACAGACTCAGGTTTTCTTGTCTGAGCCATGGTCCCAATTCTCAGGACATTTTCCTTTAGGACAAAGAGGTCCCCATATCTGCAACAAGTTGGAGATCTAGTTGTTTATTAAAATATTTCAAAGCAGGGCTAGGGAGACAGCTCAGTGGTAGCATGCCTCCAGAACAAACTTGGGGGCTGAGTTCAGGTTAGAAAAGCCAGACTTGATGGAACAAATCTCAATTTACCCCTAGTGCTGGGGGAGCTTAGACAGGTGGATCCCCAGAGCTCACTGGCCAGGCAGTCCTGCCAGTCAGTCCTGCCAGTCAGTGAGTACTGCGTGAAAGACCCAGGGAAGTCTCAAGAGATAAAGTAGTGATCGATCAATGAAGAAACCTGATGCTGATTTCTGACCTCTGCACACACGCACACATATGCACATACTTCTACATGGACACATGCATACATGTACACCACATTCACAGATGTACATTTAAAAATAAACAACCCTGTTTAGACTATTTCAAAACACAGGGCTTGTTCACAGGTCTTCTCTGTAATCGTAACGGAGCCTCGTAGACCTGCAGTCTTCAAGAAGAGGGTGTTTGTCCTGCGTCAGGCTTTTCCTGAAGAGCCTTTTCTGTCCCCGATCAGTTACATGCCATAGGGAACTGGAAAATGGATGACTTGGTGGGACTCAGAGGGTAGTAGAGGAAGACCCATAGGAATGTTAGAATTCTGGCACCAACAGGAGGAGGAGGAGGAGGAGGGCTGACTATCCTCAGTGACCCTTCCGAGTGTGCAAGCAATTAGTCCCACAATTGCACACCAAATTGTGAACAATAACATCATCACTCCTAAAAGATCATCGAAGAAACTCATGTTTCAGGATCTAACTGGTCAAAGATCCTTAACTAGTAAATAGGATTAGACTGAAGGCTAGATTCATTGATGCCAGATCCTGTGGTATTGGTCAGTATACCATGGACAGAATGACGTGGGACAGACTTTTACAATAATAGATGCTGGTTCATGCAGGTACCCTCCTCTCACGTAGTCCTGCAGCCCGGAGAAGCCCATCAGATTAGACACTACAGACAAAGATGCTGAGGCTTAGAACTGGGCCGCACAGCTCACACATGCGACAGCCAGGACTAACCCCAGCTCTGAGAACCTGCAGAGACTAGAGCACTGCGGTTCCTTCTGGCCTTCAAGAGCTAAAAGCCACCCCTATTTCAAATTGCTTCATGAAGAATTTAGAAGATAATGCTAAAGCCATGAAAGAGACATCAAGGTGTCTGGATTTGTGTTCGCTAAACAAAAACTTCCCAAAGGCTCATTTTTCAAGTTGTGTGAGCTGTGTGGACTGTTTCCGTGTAGCTTAAACAAGAGACCTCCAGCCAAGAGAGGAGAGGCGGCACGCGGCTGCCTGCAAAGACTCAGCAATTTAGACTGCATAATTATTAAGTTTCTTCTGTGATTTATATTTCAGAGGAAATTGCCATCTGCCAATTGAAAACTATATGAATCCTGAGGGATGTGCAGAGACTGCGGAGCGGGCTTGCTTCTAGAGCAGCTCCCGTGTCCTAAGTGGCGAGGACCACTGGGAATATTGGCCGGTCCTCATCCTGTGACCCTGAGTCCCCTCTCTGCAGAGTCCCTGCAGAGACAGAAACTCATAAATAGGTGGCCATGGCCCACAATTGGAGCCCAGCAGTCCAGGTAATTGGAGGCACTTACCAGCGACTGGCGGATTTCCTAAGTCCTGTGCCAAGAGAAAGCCAGGCCTTAGAATCACTTTGTCCCTTTCACCTGGTGGCCATGGTGTCTCCCTTTAAGGTGACAGAACAAGAAAGCTGCATGCACGCGGTGTGTGTACACGCAGTCCACCTGCTGAGTCTTTGCAGCCAGCCGGCGTGCCGCCTCTCCTCTCTTGGCTGGAGGTCTCTTGTGGTAGGTGTGGTGCGCACACACATGCGCATCTTTACAGGCTTTAGGCTGAAGTCTCCTGGCATGACTGTGTGTTCATAGACCTTGAGCAGCGAGACTGAGCTTTAGTGCTGACGTGCGGTTCTTTCTTGGGACAGGAAGGACTGGGATGTCCCTTCTTGATAACTGAGTGGTGTCTCAACTGAAATTTGTAACAGCTTCTATCAGTGTGCCGGCACGTTGTGTTTCCATGCATGCATGCATTTGTAACAATAATAAAGAAGAGATCACGAAGTTGAGCGTGAGTAGGGGACACAGGAGGAACTGGCGGTAGGGAGGGGTGAACATGACGGAAATGCAGCACTCCTGTCAGATTCTCTAAATGATTAATTATAAAAATAATTTTTTAAGAAACAAGGCTCCTTGAATCAGCAATGCCTCTGAAAAGAATCCAGTGTTCACAGTGGACCCAGGACCTGGGTGATCCAAGAGACACTGTCCCTGGCCTCAACTGCAGAATGCCCTTGGTCTGCAGGCAGGCCCTGTGCCCAGGGCAGTCTGCTTCTGCCCAGTGGCCATGCCAGGCCTTCCAGACCCAGCCCGCGAACATCCCAGCTGAGCTTCTGCCTTGGCTCCAAGGACCGTACTCACGGTTGCTCTTTGAAGGTCACGTCTGTGAATCAGCACCACGTCTACTCGTAGCCAGGTTAGCATTGCTCTGACCTCATGCCCTTCACCTGGGGATTGGCCCAGCTTCGGGCTTTGAGCATGACACAGCCTCCACATGCTGACTTCTAAGATCTAGGTGAACTTGAATCCCAAAGTGCTGATTCCTGTTGACACATCATGTTCCGAATTTGTGTATGCAGGCAGCGTGGGGGGGGGGGCACACTGGGGATCGAACCTAGGGCCTTGTGAATGCCAGGTAAGCAGTCTTCCACTAAGCTATATTTATCTGAATCTCCTATGGGAACACTGAGCCCCCAAGGTAACATGGGCCGATTGGAGACTAGACCCATAATTTCAGCAGATGCCTAGCTCCCATATGGAGGTTACCCAGAAAGAACCAACACTGGAAATACGAGGTTCAAATTTGCTTTCGTAGGACTTTCTACATCTCTCTATTTTAGGAAAATTACTTGGTGCCTATCCACCTCAGAGACACCGAAAGAGGGTGCTGAGCTCTGTTCTGCTTTCTTTCTGATTAAAATTTGGGCCCAAGAAAGTTATAACTCTTGTATTCATGTGTGTGTGTGTGTGTGTGTGTCTGTGTGTGTGTGCACGTGTATGTATACTAGTGTGTACAGGCACACCTTTGCATATGTGAGTGCAAGTGTATGTATGTATACTAATACATTTGTGTGTACCTGTTCACACATGCCTGTGTGTATGTACACTAGTGTGTGCAAAGAAAATAACTATGTGTGTTTGTATGTTTCTGTGTTTTCTCATCACCAAACTATTTTCTGGCATCTGCTGAAATCTATATGAACATACCCTTCCTATACCCTTCAATCCAGCTTCCGTATTTTATATAATTGCAGGTACTGTGGAAAGAAAGCTAGCTAGGACTCCTTCTTTTATAGTTCTGTGCCTTACAAATAAATCATCTCTTACTCAAGTTACTGTGCCTGACCATGTTATTACAAGGGATACAGTGGAGCCTTGTTTTGACAGTGAAATACCTTTAACTAGTATCGTAAATGACTTATCTAACTAAAGTGTGCTGCCTCTCATAACACTCAAGTAGTGCTTGCTCGAATTTCAAGATTTTCTATTTTTAACCATATCAAGTAAGAAGTAACAAGCTCAGTGGCATGTAAAGGAAGCCTGTCTTCCTGTTTGCCAAGGAAAGTGATATTTTATCTCGGGGTAAGCTTCTTGCTTTTGGCATGCTCAAAAATTAATTTGACTGTTTCTGATGTTACTTAATTTTCAATAATCATTCGAGCATATATAGCCACAGACATGTATGTAATAAGCAGATGGGTCAGCAAGTATGCATGTAATTAGAAATAACCCCTGAAATACAAAATAGGTTTTAATATTCAACATCTGAGAGATCACTAACATTACACTTGACCTTGTTCTCTCCTAGGCAGTGGTGTAAAAATTTAAATGTAAGAATTCAGATGGTAATTTCAGCCTCCTCAGGATCAAGGGGTTGCAGAATTACAGTTGAAAACCCCACAAAGATCAACACAAGTACCATTTCCTCTCTCTCTCTCTCTCTCTCTCTCTCTCTCTCTCTCTCTCTCATTGAACTGTGCACCTTGCTCATATTGGGCAAGTGGGACATGCTGACTCCAGGCTCTGATGGTCACCAGACATCTATTGGGCTTTAGAATGTGGGGACATGGCTTTGCTGCCAAGATTCTGGGCAGCACAGTGTGGGACACTGGGCCTTCGGCCGTAGCTGGGGCAGACCTAGGTGCTGCAGCACTGTGAGAATACAGGGAATGTCACTTTCAGAAACTTGCCTTTCTCATTGAGAGAGGCAGCGAGGGATGGGATTTCATCCACTGAAGAAAGGAAGTGACTGGGAAATTGAGAAGCACTGCAGGTCTGTTTCAACCCCCACTGGCAGGAGACCAGCACTGGCTTGGTGGGTGAGGAGCACACACAGAGCAGCCACCACCTAACTCCAGCACGTCTTTGATGCCACTGCCGCTAAACACAGTTGAGAAGTCCAGGAAACCATCTCATGTGATGCTTCCATACACACCAGCTTCACATCGTCTGCCATTCTTGTGTAATGTCACCAAACAAGGAAGTCATGCAGAGGTCACATCCTGTGTGGAGCATACTCCTGGCAACTTCAGACTGGGCTGTGTCTGCCGCTCAGGGGCTCTGGATTCCAGAACTGCTCACACTTTTTCGTTCATTTTTCTGGCTGTGCTAATTGGTTGGATTCTTAGAAAGCAGATATCTAGCATGATAGAGAAATGGGTTTCAATCCAAATACAGCCAAAGCCATGGGGACCGCACGTTGCTGGTGACATAGGGAACTAGTCGCAGCTCCATAGTGAAAATTTGCAGATGTGCTACAAAACCTGGAGTCGATAAGTCACTACAGCAGTGAATTAGGAACTTCTGTAGCATTGACGATTTGTGTAGCTGGGTATAAAAGGGGAAAATGTGTTTCCTTTGGTTATGACTAAATTTAATCTTATGCAGCTTTTCATTGGAAATAGCTTGAGCTGCATGTCATAAAATTGGTCCTCACTGGAAAGGGGCAGCGGTGGACGTCTGCAGATACCTTCCTTCCATTAAGCTCTAGGATAACAGTCTGTGTACCTTTAGCTCCTAAGCAAGTCTGGCTTTTCTTTAAGGCTTGTATTTTTTTTTTCATTCAGGTGTTTCCAGGCCCCTTCTGGTCAGTTCCTTTCAGCTAACACCAGGCTGAGCTGAGGAAACTCTCTTCCCTTATCACAGCCTCTTTGTGCCTTGGGTCTCAGCTGAAAACGGAAGGCAGCAGCCCGTGCCGACTAATCCTGGCAGCCATACTTCCCTCCAGGGCCAGAGTCAGCTCAGCTCCATCCATGGCAGAGTCAGCAGAATTCACAGACTCCTTCTGAGAAGAGATGGTGTTTCTGTTCTCAATCAATGATGCACTTACACTCGTATATTACTGTTCTCGCTCTGGATTTGCATTTCCTCATCCTTTTCTCTGGGCTATTTGGTTACAAGGGAGTACTTGGTGTGTGGGTTCTGATTATAGCATTGGCTTATGACCTGGGAAGTCAAACACAAACCTGCAAAAGCCCCAGTCTACTAATTTAAAAATAAAAACACTAACATGGTTGATAGCACCATGACCACCAAGGCCAAGCACACAGGTGTTTACTCCAATGCCCAGGACAGAGGAATGCCCCAAAACACTCACAGCGATACCCATGGGTTTTGTGGGTTTTCATAGTCGGTTCAGCTGCATTTTTCTCAAAACCTTCCTAGGTAGAAGTTGGAAGTTATTTTCTTATTCTGTGTAACACAGCGCAAGAGGACCCAGGGCATTTGGATTCAATCTCCAGGCCTGAATTCTCTCCATTCTTTAAGCTGTTATCTGGCATCCAGGCCTCCAGGTGTTTCACACAAGCCATGTGCTCTGCCCCTGGCTTTCCTTTGCCGTCTGCCTCCGGACTCACTATTATATTATGACTACACTACCTGTGAGGAAGATCCCCACGGGTTCACCATTCTGGCTACACCCGCTCTCTATACCTCAGCTCATCGCTGGGGCTAAGCTTGTGTGCTTTCTTTGCGTCCAGCCCTGACGTGGGCTTCCCTGGACACTCTGGTCTCTCTCTGCTGTCTGAATGCCTCTCCACCCACCAAAGGGCCATGGTGGGTTGTTAATTCATTCACTACCTCATCTTAATCCTTACCACTCAAGCTGTGACTGGGTTCGGGTGCTCTCCAAGGTGCTGGGTAGGACAAAGCATGAAGCAGTCACATAGCACTTTCCAGCCCTCACTGTGCCACTGTTCTGGGTCATGCAGCCAGAGCTGAAATTGCTCTTTTTAGCATGTCAGGCCTCCATAGAGAAAGGAAAAATGCCACAAAATTGCTAATCAGCCCCATTACAGAGTATTCCTTCAAACACCCTCTGATTGGCCAAATTACAGCACTAAACCCCCAAAATGTAACTTCAGCTCCAGCCTGTACTTGTGGCACTGTGCTGCTGTCTGTGTCCCAATCCAAATCTAGACAGGACTGGGCTTTCAGTCATCCTTGTTAACACTGTATCCATTTATTACTTATTTTCAGTCTGCCTGGTTCTAGGTGCTCCTTGACAAATCCATTTTCCATGTTTTATTTTCTGTCTTTTATAAAACTCTTCTCAGTTTTTATCTCAAACTTTCCTCCCTCCTTGGAACTTGCCTCTGTGGTCTGAAGAAGCTTGTCCCCCAGAGGCCCCAAGTATTTGGACATTCTGTCCCCAGTGGTGGCACTGTTTTGGGAGGTCTTAGAAGGTGTGGCCATCCTGGAGAAAGCAGGTCACTGGAAGCAGGCTTAGAGTCCTTAAGCCTTGCTGATCCTGAATCGCTCTCTGTCTCCTGTGCCTATATGAAGACCTGAGACCTTAGCTTCTGCTCCTCCTCCAGTCACCTCTGCTACCATGTCTCCCCGCCATGGTGGACTGATGACTCTGCCCCTTTGGAACTGTGAGTTGAATAAACTCTTCTAATTTCCCTTGGTCATGATGTTTCTGTCACAGCAACAGAAAAGTAATACACTGTCCTTCGTTCTCTGTAGGAAGATTCGACTCAGATTTTACTGGATTGGTGATATGGTTACATCAGTTCCTCCCTTCCCTTTAAGCTCTTTCTCTCCCTTTGTGGTAATCACTGCTGCCCCATGGAGGGGACCAGGAAGCAGGATGGAGGTGCCTCTGCTTCCATGACCCTCTTCTACCTGAACCTCTCTTTGTGCCTAGGCCAATGGCCAGCAGCAACATAGCACCAGCTCAAAGAAAGTTTCCAGGAACCCTTAGACTGACTAGTGTTTTTGGAGCAGTAGACCCAGGCTGTACCTTACAGCTACAACGGACTCACAAGCCAGAATTAGCACTTTCTCTCATGAATGACACTGCTCCGTGGACTCCTCTGCACGATCTTAGTCAGTATAGGATGATGTTGGTCCATTCTATACAAGTTCCAGCATCAGATGGGGAGCCTCACATAAACTCAGCCTCCCTGTGCAGACAGCCAGCAGCTTCTAGCCCCACTTAGGTTTTGGGAGATTCTGTTCCTCAGTATGATGTAGCTTGTGTTTACTGCGGCTGTCCTGCTTTAGAAGGGGAGAAAATAGAATCCTATTATTCCTCAGGCTATCCTGAAATCTCTGTTTCTGATATGCTAGGAACCTAGAAATGTTCTAAATGTATTAAGCAAAATGGAAGAGCTCACCACTGTTCCTGAGGGCTGACTTATTTGGGCTAAAGATTTTCTAGGCTCCTTTGACAAATGTGCATAGGCGTGCAGGCTCTGCCGCGTGCTTTATGAGCTGCATTTTGGCTTGGCTTCCTCTGTTTGGCCTGGGTAGATGCCTCCTGCTATCACATCCATCCATTTGCATCCAGCTCATGAGAAAAGCTTACTGATACGAATCATTCTCTCCAGTGCTCACTCTCCACTGAGGGCTTGGGCTGGGGTGGTGGGGAAGGTGGTGGACCCCAAGCTGAATTCAGGAGAAAGGAGGATGTTTTCTATCTTCTCAGAGACCCTGGCTGTCAGAGTGCTTCATTCAGGGAACATAACTGCGAATCATTGATAGGAATTTATTTCACTAACTCCAGACAAAATGTTTGTTTAGGTAAGAGAGAATTTTCCTTTCTAGAAGATAAGCTTGTCTAGCTAGCATTAAATTACCTTTCAAATGGTCTCTCAGAAGCCCAAATATGAATGCATCATGCAGGACACTTGCGTGTATAAGTGCCACACGAGTGGATGAGTATAAGCTGTTGAGTACTTAAAGCCTGCATTTGTATGTTGAGGGCTATTTCTAGTAGGAGATGAGCTTGTCCAATTTATCTCTGGCATGGAGTCAGCCCTATTTGTCTCTGGCACAGAGCAGGCTTAGCTCATCTGGGGCCCTCGCTGGTTATCACACTGCTCAGCAGGGGTCATTTGTTCTGTTTTATTTCAGTCCCACAAGGTAGTTAATAATACAGAGACAAAACGGTTTGTGTGCTGTTTTCATATTTTTGATTACCCAATGAGGTATTTTTCAGGAAGCTTTCCAAGGTTCTTTATACCTGACTAGAAAGCCCTATAACCAACTGTGACTGGATTTTAGAAACCTTCCAGGGGTCCAGTCCTTCATCTTTATGTACCCTGAGTCCCACTTCAGGGGGGACAAGAAGGATTTTAGCAGCTATTCATGTCAGTAAATTGTCTTTGGTGTGTAGCGATGCCAAGAAAGAATAACTTTCTGGCTTCTGTGGGTAATTTAAAGAAATCCTTGGTGCTTGGAGAGATGCTCAGCGTTTAGAGCACTGGCTGCTCTTGCAGAGGACCTAGATTTGGTTCCCAGCACCCACATGGCAACTAACAGCCATCTGTAACTCTAGTTCCAGGGAATCAGACATCCTCTTCTGACCTCTATGGGCATTACACAACATGGGTGCACTTACATACTTGTAGGCAATACACTCATACACATAAAGTAAAAATAAGAAAATATTTTTAAACAAAGAAATCTTTCATACATTATTACCTCTAAGCATTTTGCTCAATTCTCTCACTGCCTCTCATATGTGATCTTCACAACAGCCAGTAACGTCTCCTGTTTACCATCTCAGAGGTGAGGAAACTAGGCTACTTAACACAGTGTTTAAAACTTGCCCTTGTGGTTGGAGCGATGGCTTAGGAGTCCAGTTCCAGGGGACTGATGCCCTCTTGTAGCCTCCATGGGCGCCAGGCACACATGTTATACGTACATACAAGCAAACACTCATACCCATAAAAATAAAAACCCTGCTTTTGTGTTTCTATGCAATGTCTCCCTGTGCTAAAATTCCAGTTGCTCTTCTGACATACCCCCGCTCTCCAGGCCCCGACCCCAGGTTTGCTGCTGCAGCTGACCAGCACCGTCTCCTGCACAGAAGCAGCTCACATATGTTGTGCCTGTTCAAATGCTTTGATTTCATGTCTCAGAATGCATTGCTAAATCCAAGGGCACAAAAAATGACATTTTTGTTTTCCTTTCTAAAATGTTTCCATGGCCCCTTTTTATGGCTCTTTTCTTTGGTTGTAGAACACTAGAATTGGTTGGAAAAGACCAGTCTTTGGCTTTTCAAAAACCTCATTCTTCCCATCCAGCATCATTTTTACTCACTGCAAGATCTGGGAGACCTCTGGTGGGGTCTGTGCTGTTATTGACCGACCACTGTGTGACTGGGTCTAGTCCTTATGCTCTCATTTTTACCCGATGCTGTTTTTTTTTTTTAAATCTATTATTGAATTATGTTCACACATTGGCCTAATAAAACCGTTTCTGAAGAATTAATGGAACATTTAACATGTAGGTTCTATAAATCTATGTCTGCAGAAATATTGGAATAGTTACTGTAAAAAAAAAAACTTCACACTTTGAAAATTCTGAGAGAAGATTTTAGAAAAAAGATGCCCAGCACTTGGGAGGCAGAGGCAGGGGGATCTTTGTGAGTTCAAGGCCAGCCTGGTCTATATGGTGGTTCCAGGCCAGCTGGTGGTTCCAGGCCAGCTGGGGCTACAGAGAGACCCTGTCTCAAAAAGACCAACAACAACAACAAAAACAACAACAGTAAAAGATGGCTGTTGATGTGCTGCTCTATATATTATTAAGTTTTTGACAGAATACTTAAAAGGTGATTTGAGGCTGGTTAGGCAACACTCATCTGTGGGATAATTTCTCTTTCAGTTTCTTAATATCCCATCTGAGGCCCTTGCAAAGAGAATTCTCCAGTTTGCAGATGTTTCTGTTACTTCTGAGCTGGTGTGTACAGTGTGACTGACACTTTCATAGTGATTCTTCTGTACTGACCACCTACAGAGCTGTCTTCCCTCGTGTGTGTGTGTGTGTGTGTGTGTGTGTGTTTACCCAAAATAGTTCCACATGACACTTTCATTTTCTTTATGTATTAATAATGTTCTAAGAGCTCTTTGAAGTAATGGGTGACATTTATACAAAGAAAAATCAATATTTATTTGTTTAGAAGTTGTAAAATTTCTAAAAAAAAAATGATACAGTTAAAAGTCCTTGGGACTGGGAAGATAGCTCAACAGTTAAGAGCACTAGCTGCTCTTGCAGAGGACCTGGGTTCAGTTCCTAGCACCCACATGATGGCTAAGAGCCATCCATAACTCCAGTTCAAGGGAAATCCAATGTCCTCTTCCAGCCTCTGAGGGCATTGCATGCACATAGGCAAAACACTTTTACACATAAAATGAAAATAATAAAATATTTTTAAAAGTCCTTTGGATTACTGAAATATATTTCTACATGTGAGCAGGTAGTTAAACAATGCTACATATTTTCCAGAATAATCCATTGACTATGGAAAATCATGATGAATACTTCCTTGTTTTTGTTCATGTGCTAACAGTTACTCTACTGTGAATTAACTTTGTGGATCCTCAGTCTTCTTACTTGCAAAATGAGTATAGTATATCACAGAGTTGACGATGGAGAGGTGGGGGATGCTGATGTCATGAACTGTGATGTTTAAGGATAAAAGATAGTAAGTAGATATTCAGGTCAAGGGAGGAGGGCAGAGAGAGAGAGAGAGAGAGAGAGAGAGAGAGAGAATATGAATGAATATGGGAATATTCACCTTTCCCCTACCTTATCTTCCTATCGAGACCCTCTGTGATCTGATGCCCACACTGGGGCAAAGGTGGGTCTTCTTTACCTAGTGCACCGATTCAAATGCCAATATCTTCTAAAACCACCTTTATAGACACAACCAGAAATAATGTTTTACCACCTATCTGGACATCTCTTGGCTCATTAAGTGAATGCATAAAATACATAGTCACACCATGGGGCAGTGGGTCTCAATCAAAGGGATTTTATGGTGGACCTTGGCATTTGGACTAAAACAGGAAGCCACAGGGCTAGGAGGGTCTTTACCCGTGTTTGCTGCTTCCACATAAAGATTCTTTTCTCCTGGTCCAATGTCATCAGCAGAATAAATCCTCAGAAAATATTTTCTAATTGGTTTCTGAGCAGCCACTTAATTCTCTGGATAGAAAAAGAATTATCTGCACCTAATATGGGTTACGTAGGAGCTAAAGCAAGTATGCCACAGGGAAGGTTTGTAAGTAATTCTAAGTTGCAAAGAAAGTGAGCTTCTAACATCTTGGTCACATGCTCCTATGAATAATTCATTTCTGAACGGGCACCACTCCCACCTCAGCATTCTCATTGGTTGGAAAATAGATTATTTCAACCAACTTCAAAAAGCCAAAGGTCCTCCAATAAGTCATTGTTATTACTGAACTTGTTACAAATGCCTCTGCAAAGCCAGGCATCATAGCTTGTCCCTGTGATCCTGGCAGTCAAGAGGCTGGAGCACAAGGATCCTGAGTTCAGGGCCAGCCTGGGCAACATAGTGAGTTCAAGCCAATCTGCACTACGTAAGGACACCTACTCACAAAACAAACAACCTCTTGGTGTTATTTAAGACAAATGTGCAAAGAAAGATAGATGTCACGAAAATTATTACTTTTTAATAAAACTGCCAGAAATGCTTGAGGCAGAATTCCCTGCCACCCAGCCTTCAGGCCTTCCTATTAAAGACTTGCTGTGAACTCACCCCATTCCAGCCAATATTTGTTGAATGCCTACCAGTTCACCTGGCATGGTTTTGGGCACAGAGAACACAGCAAGGAGTCAATTGATATCTCTATTTTTATATAAATCAAACTATTATTAGTTAGTGAACAGAATGGATGTAATCAAATTCATTTTGCCATTCCTAAATATTTTTAGTTCAAGCCTCCACAAGATCAGAAGAATTAAATTTATTCATGTTTAATATGAAGATGATCCTAGTCACACTGAGTTTGATAGTGACCTGGCAGGTACAGTATCCAGAGTGTCCCACAGCTTCTCTGCACACTGAGGAAGGGAGCTGTTGAGCAAACTTCTGTGTAAGCATACACGTCGCACTAATAGGCAAAAGAGGAAATCATTGGTGTAGGACACTTCCTTGTTGGGGTCAATGGCAGCAACTAAGAGCGTGTGCTTGTCAGGACACGTACGCAGAGCTGTAACCACAGTCAGAGCCCCAAGTACACTAACCACAGCGCAGGGCCTGCAGCCCTCTGGCTCCTGAGTGACTCTTGACCCTCACAGGGTGGAGCCTGTGCTCTGTGGCCTGCCCAGAAGACCAGGCTGTGCATTTCTAGTCTCGTGAACCCCTTTGTTATGTTACTTGACTGGAGTGTCACCCTCACACCGTTTACCTGACAGTTCCCAACTTGTGCCCTTTCTAACTCAGCGGGAAGATCATCCCCCTATGGAGTCATTC
This sequence comes from Nannospalax galili, assembly GCF_000622305.1. Classification (NCBI taxonomy): domain Eukaryota; kingdom Metazoa; phylum Chordata; class Mammalia; order Rodentia; family Spalacidae; genus Nannospalax; species Nannospalax galili. The sequence goes on along the minus strand of NW_008342003.1, from coordinate 582,356 downwards.
TAGATGTTTCTAGACAGGTGCTCATACTGCTCTGACCCCCTGCTTCATGTCTCAGTGGAAGCCTGTCTGTGCACGGGTCACTGGCTTTCAGTCATCTGTCTTCTTTCCTCCCTGCACTGGCAACTGGGGCCACCATCTGGTCCCCATGAAAATGAAAGCAGTTTGCTTTGAGGACGTTTCTATATAGATCTTAATTTTTAGAGGTTGGAAGGTCCCCCTTCAATATTTGTACACCACTAACTGCCACATGACTGAGGCTAACATGACAAAATGGTCAGCAGGACTGTGGTATAGCCCAGTGGCTAAGACTGAGTGTCACTCAACATGGAAATAACCCCCTATATTAGTTACTTTTTGTTTGTTTTGCTGTGATAAAAGACCATGACCAAGGCAACCTATAGAAAGAAGGGTTTATTTGTGTTTACAGTTCCAGAGAGGTAAGAGTCCATCATGGTGGGACAGGGATGGAGGCAGGAGCCAGAAGCAGACAGCTCACATCTGTAGCCATAAACACCAAGAAGAGAGAGAACTGCAAGTGGGGCGGTTCGAGGCTATGAACTCTCAAAGCCCTTCTCTATGAGGTGCTTCCTCCAGCAAGGCCACACCTCCTAGAGATTTCACAACTTCCCCAAAGAGCACCACCAACTGGGGACCAATTGTTCAAATATTCGAGCCTCTGGGAGCATTCTTATTCAAACCACCATATTCTTTCTTTACTATACAATATACCAAGTTCATCTTATGTACCTGTCTGTGCTCAGTTTCCCTGTCTTCAAACTGAAGATAACAAGCATACCTTTTCATAGCATGGGTATGAGGGAGGAGTAATATGGTAATGTCTGCTTCTAGAACATTCCATAAGTGTACCACATAGATAGTGTGGTTAAAATGCAAAATCATGTGATTGCACAAACATGTGCATAACCTCCTTCAAGGGATAGATGACGGGCTGGAGAGATGGCTCAGAGGGTAAGAGCACTGGCTGCTCTTACGAAAGACCCAGGTTGTGTTCGAAGCACCCACGTGGCAGCTAACAATCATCCCTAACTCCCTCTTCTGGCCTCCTTGGGCATTACATGGCACAGGTGCACACACATACATGTAGGTGATACACTCATACACATTAATAAATAAAGTAATTTCCTTTAAGGAGATAGGTGACATATCAGATTCTTGATTATTTTGAATAAGCATGGCCTAGCGGATAGGGGCAGAATGCAGCCACAGGAAGAATAAAGAACTTGGGGAGTAGAATGCCAAGAGCACGTACTCTGTTTCCCCCAAATGGAAACTCTGAGTTTGGGAGCTTCCATTGTCTCTGTGGGAATTTAGCAGAAGTGCCACTGCTCATGCAACTTTCATTGTCCTCCAGAGAAACGGTCAGCTTTGCTATGAAATCAATCAGGAATTTAGTGAGCACTTGTCGTCCCAGTTAAGGTCCTCCACCCTTTAATTTCCTCATTTTACATATTTAATGAAGCTAGAATGTTCTCTGCCTTCATTAGGAGCCCGATGCACAAGGTGAGGGTCACAATCCCTCCCTGTCTCAGTGGTTTATCACGGTGATTGGTCGGAAAAGTGATTTCCAGCAGCTCCTGCTTTCTAGAGGTAAGACTCAACACTGGCTCGCCACAGGCCTCCTCATCAGCCTTCCAACATGTTGCTGGCTTTTGTCTGACTGTGTGAGTTCTTGTAAGGTATGTGAGAGCGAGATCTCCGTTTCAGGAGGAGATGAGGATAGCTGCCAGTGTCCATCCACCTGATGGTGAAGTCTAGCAAAGGACAAAGGAGACAGCTAGGAAGTGTGGAGAACTACAGCCAGTCCACGTCATTCCTTAACCCTTTGTTCACGGATGGCACGTTCCAGCTCCTGCCGTGTGATAATCACATGCACAAGCTGAGGATCTCTCCTTTAGACTCGGGACACCAGGACACAGGCCTGGTCTCGGGTTGTCCTTACATTTGTACAGAAAGCAGATTAAACACACCATGGCCTCCATAGCTGCCAGGTGGAGGCCTTTGTGGAAGAGAATCTAAGCACCAAGCCACATTCTTGTTAGTGCCTACCTTGGAGGATTTTTATAAAGTTTGGCTATGAAAATTGGTTAAAAAGTATGTAAAAGAAGAGAGACTGGAATGTTCTGTCCCTACCACCCAGCTTAAACAGCCGTCCTTTCTGCCAATCTCACCATAGTTAGACTATTAGCAGCCCTTCTGCCCGTCCAGTAGTTTTGGAGACAGCATACAGAAAAAATTTTGACATGTTTATGTGGATAATTTTGTGAAGTAAACAAATACTCTGCTTTGTTGACATTTTCAGCCTTCAAGGGGTATTTGCTAAGAGCAAGTTCTGCAAGGCACTGTGACTGACTCACTGAAAGAGACAGGGTCCATCTTGACCAAGTAGAACTATGCTATGTGGAGCTAAACCACGAGTAGGGTATAATCGCAGTGTCGGTGTGGGCGTGTGCTTCTCCATCCCTTATGCAGTGAAAGTGCGTGAGAGAATTCTCCCCCAAAGGCTTGCTCTGGGGCTGAAATGATTATCGTCTAATAAAACTTTGACAGAGATTACCTATGGGTGCCCATTCCATAATTATCCTATGCTAGGTGCTAAGATTAGAAACGTAAGTCAAGGTTCCTAGCTCAAACTCTAGCTAGAAGCACCAGGATCATTTTAGATTCTACCAAGAGACCTTAGATATAAAGAAAGAGTGAGCGATGAGAAGGTTAAAGACCCAGAGCTCAGGGAAGGGACTTGGAGGAAGAAGCCAGGCATAGGAGGAGAGAGGCTCTGGAAGGGCTCCCTAAGGCAGAGCTGCCCTTCAAGCCTGTACGCTCAGTGCAGGTACCAGGGCAGGGGCAGCCAGGGCAAGCAGGAAGGAGGGTCAGTGGCTGCCTGCAGGGCTCTGAGAAGCACAGCAATCACAGCAAGGGCAGTCCCCACTGTGGACCTGCACCACCACATGTCATTGGGCTGCTTCCTGCCCCAGCAGAGTTCCTTCCCAGAGCCAACCCTGACTCAGGCTGCTTTTTTATATGTGATGATCACTTGCATCCAGTAACACACACTTCTCTTTGCAGATTTTACCATAACTGGAGATAAACTTTGCATACTATCACCTTTGAATTAAATTGCATACTCTCACCTTTGAACTGAAATCTAAATAGGTGATCCAGTTGTGGCTGGTGGGGCCACCATAGCCGCTCCTGTTTCCAGCTCTCACACTCTCTCTCTCCTGTGTCTCAGTGCTTAGCTCTCCCTTTCCAGGTCTTGTCTCCTCTGGCCTCCTCACTGCCATCCCTCTCTGCATGTAATTTCTTCCTCCTCTCAGCTTTCCTCCTGGGTGACCATGCAGGAGTACTCAGGGATGTAGCAATTTTGCAACTCTTTCTAAAAGAATCAGGAAAGTGCAGTGTTGTGTTTACTACATGTTTGGGGAGAAAAAACTAACTTGAAATCTTACCCTTAAACTGGCATTTGGGCTCTTTCAGCTCAGAGAGCTGCCTGGCCATACATCCTCTGTTCACTAAGACGGTGTTACGTGCCCTGTGTGCCTGGCACTGGAGATTTGCTTCAGGGTGAAGAGACGTAACTTTTGCCCTATGTGGGGTTCCACTCAGTGTGCCCCAAACACATCTAAGTCCAGCTTGAGTTGAGTCATCTTAGTGGGGTCCACAACTTTCAAGATGCTATTTAAGTTATAGTGCCATGCCAGTGAGTGCACGGGTAATGTTTGGGCCTCAGAACTGAAGCATTCTGAAATGAGCTTTAGCCGGCAGCTAGACAGGATGAGATGATGCTCTGAGCATCCCAATGAGGAAAATAAAATGGAATAAGCACTGCAGAGGGTCCATTTTCTCTCCCGCACACTAAAGGTCAAGGGATATTTTTAGAGAACCCTGTGCTCTGTGCTCTCAGATCTTGTTAGTATCAACATTGTGATTTTAACAATCATTAAATGAAGGCAGGATGGAAGGCACAGCCTTCCAAGCACCGTAGTTAGGGAAGGCAGAGGAATTGGAAGTCTTACAGGAATGAAAGAACTGAAAGACTGAACGAGGTGCCTCCACCTAGTTAACTGGTAACTGAAGTTGCTAATTGTTCAATGGGTGTGTGGTCCTTCAGCCTATTTGTTACCATGACAACAGGGTCTTCCTCTCTCCTAACACACATTGAATGTTCAGTACTTGCAATTTAAGCATTTCATTTCCTCACAAGTTAACTGTAAAGCACTCACTAGCTTGCTAACCAAATTACAGAAACAGTAACCATGTGAAATGGTACCTAGAATCCACATGAAAAAGACAGACTGTTAGTATAAGCAGTCGTTGTCAATACCCGAGGAATGCCTTGTTAGATTTAGGCAGCAATGATGAGTTTTAAAAAACCAGCTGTCATTTTATCATCTGCCTTGTACTCCATTTCCTCCATGTTCCCCAGAGCTTGGGTTTTGTTAATTTAGCAAGTGTATTATGTACCTGCTCAGGAACTGAAGGTACAAAGACTTAGAAAATGCCTCCGTGCCTCATAAGCCCATGACATGCAGAAAATATCCACTGAGCCCTGGATTTCATACCACAAAACTCAAGCCAGTGGCCAGCTCTGTTCCTCCTTCCCACCAGCCCTGGGCATGGAATGAAGGCAGCATGGCACAGGAGCCCGGCTTCCTCCCATCCGGCACCCTTCACGGCCCTGCAAACACCCTCGGCCTTCTGTTCCGTTAGGCAGGAATGCAGGACCATGACACAGCTATTGCTGGTTGTCCTGGGTGAAATAGTGGGTCCAGGAAGCATAGACCAAGCCTAAACTCCAGCATCTGACAAAACTATTTGGATTGGGGATGTAACCGAGTTGAAGGTCTAAAGATGATGCCATCCTGGATTAAAGGCGGGAAATGAGTCAGTGATGTCGAAGAGTCGGGAAACCAAGAGAGGGAGGCACAGGGAGTGTGCACAGGAAGATGGAGGCAGGAAATGGAGTCGTGCCAGCAATTTCCAGACCCAGCTAGGCTTGAGCTCGATTCCCTACTCTGAGCCTCCTTGCCCACCAACCCTGCTGACACTTTGATTTTAGACTTCTAGCCTTTGGAACTGTGAGAACCAATGCCTCTCACTTAAACCTACCCAGCGTTTGGTCATTTTCTATGAAAGCCCAAGAAATTAATATATTGGCCAATTGAAAAACTAATAAAGAAAATTGGAATCACCTATAATAAATGTGCTCCACTTGGCCACCATGTAACTGACACGTTCCTCCAAAGGCAGGTTAATAAAAGAGCAAATGTTTATCTCCTCTAGGCTGACATGCGTCAGACATCCCAAGAGCCCTCAGAGAGCAGGGGCTTGGCTTCAGGATGCTTGGGGTATCGTTTGATTTCTATTTTTTCTCTATGACACTGGAAATAGAAACTTGAAGTTTGAATATTTAAAGTAGCAAACACCCTCCCTTCAGACTGCATTCAAATATAAAGCATATTCAGAATGAGAGTTACATATCAATGCTTTTGGGGTGTTCTACAATAAAGTCTAAGTGGAGCATTTTAAAAAACGTACTGATCCTGGGCAGGTGCAGTGCAGGCACTGCTCAGGCTTAGGACTGGGTAGGGTGACTTCTGCAAAGTAACAGAGTGTTTAGAAGGAGAATCTTGGTCTCTAGAGGGAGCCCCTGAAGTAGGAGAAGCCTCATTGTGGGTAACAGCTGTGTCACAGAGCTCCATGTGTCTTCTCTGGGGACCAAGACCTCCCTACAGCTCATTCCTGAAGAATATTTACTCAGTTTGCTTTCAATTACTTGTGGGTCTCAACCTTAACATGACCTTGCCTGTGTCATTAAATAGCATCTTGTGGTGAGGGCTTCAGGATATTTTACAAACAGGTGGATTAGATCACAAGTGAATTTATAATTCTTTTTGGCCCCAGAGGAGAGTTCGTTTTTCCGTACTAGGTCAGTCTTTGAAGCACTTTTCTACTACTAGGGACAGTGTATTCAGAGTTTAGCTCTGTGATGGAATGCAAGCATGTCAAGTTTGTGGAACTCTAAAACTCCGCTGGAGTAACTGCAAGCTCCAGACAAACATATAACTAGTTCGGACAAAGACAGAACAACTCCACTTCTCTTCCCGTGGCTTTCTCTGAGGAAGGGGGAGGCAGGGAGGAGGAGGCAAGGGGCTAACCAAGAGAAGTTTCTTCCTCGACTTAGCTCTTGGTTTTGATAACCACGAAGAGAAATAAACAATATACCCATTGCATTGAAACTTTGAATTTTACACCTAAAAGGAAACTACCTGAGAAGAATGGATACATTGAATACAGTGACATTGAGATGAGCTTCGGGAGATACCTGACCGATTCCAAAAGGCAGAAGTAGACCTGCTAGTGACAGATACTTCCTGTCTGCGATACACAGTCTGCCTTACTTCCTTCGGGCATGTCCTGTGGAGACAAGCAAAGAGATGCAGATGATGGGGAAGGACACTGAACTAAAACAGGGCAATACACGTACATATATGTGTGCACATGAATATGAAACGGGACAGCAGACGGGGCTGCCCAGAGCTAATGTGTGAGCTCTTCGAATTAAACGTTTTATTTGGAAATTATCTGCAGACTAATAAACTATAGGCCTAAAGAAATGCCAAAGTCATTCCCACAAAATGACAATTTGGATTTTAAATGTTAAGGATTAGCAAAAAGAAAGCAATTCTATGTTAAGCAGTATGGACTATGCTGTTTCCAGGGTTTCTTCACCAGCAGGGACTGGGAAATAGACACAGGACTAACTTGTTTTTCCTGACAGACTTGTGAGTGTAATAAAGGGTTTTAAATGGGTGTAGGTGACGCGTTGAGCTCCTGGGCTTTGAGGGCACCCTTGCTCCTTTGGGGGGACCTTCAGAACCCAGTTCAGAAATGTTCTTTTTAAAGAGCTCTGCATGTGTGTAGTCACCCCCTCCCAAATGTCATATAAACTATGCAACATTCAAAGAGGATGTCTTGTGTCAGTCTGTAAGCCCTGGGGCCTCAGAGGGCAAGAGCACGACTCTCCCAAGAAGAGGGAGGGGAAAAAATTTAGTGGTGTGGTGTGTGTGTGTGTGTGGTGTGTGTGTGAGTGTGTGTGTGTGGTGTGTGTTGTGTGGTGTGTGTGTGTGTGGTGTGTGATGTGTGTGTGTGATGTGTGTGAGTCTGTGTGTGTGGTGTTTGGTGTGTGGTGTGTGGTGTGTGTGGTGTGTGGTGTGTGTGTGTGTGTGTGTGGTGTGTGAGTGTGTGGTGTGTGTGTGTGGTGTGTGTGTGGTGTGAGTGTGTGTGTGGTGTGTGGTGTGTGTGTGGTGTGAGTGTGTGTGTGGTGTGTGGTGTGTGTGTGGTGTGAGTGTGTGTGTGGTGTGTGGTGTGTGTGTGGTGTGAGTGTGTGTGTGGTGTGCGTGTGTGTGTGTGGTGTGTGTGAGTGTGTGTGTGTGGTGTGTGTTGTGTGGTGTGTGGGTGTGTGGTGTGTGATGTGTGTGTGTGATGTGTGTGAGTCTGTGTGTGTGGTGTGTGGTGTGTGGTGTGTGTGGTGTGTGGTGTGTGTGTGAGTGTGTGAGTGGTGTGTGAGTGTGTGGTGTGTGTGTGTGGTGTGGGGTGTGAGTGTGTGTGTGAGTGTGTGTGTGTGAGTGTGTGTGCTGTGTGTGTGCTGTGTGTGGTGTGTGTGGTGTGTGTGTGGTGTGTATGTGTGTGAGTGTGTGGTGTGTGTGTGTGGTGTGTGGTGTGTGTGTGGTGTGAGTGTGTGTGTGGTGTGTGGTGTGTGTGTGTGCTGTGTGTGTGTTGTTGTGTGTGTGGTGTTGTGTGTGTGTGGTGTGTGGTGTGCGGTGTGTGTGTGGTGTGAGTGTGTGTGTGTGGTGTGTGTGTGAGTGTGTGTGTGGTGTGTGGTGTGTGTGTGGTGTTGTGTGTGTGTGTGGTGTGTGGTGTGTGTGTGAGTGTGTGTGTGGTGTGTGGTGTGTGTGTGTGCTGTGTTGTGGTGTTGTGTGTGTGGTGTTGTGTGTGTGTGTGGTGTGTGCTGTGTGTGTGTGAAGTACATGCTGAAGCCAGAAGAGGGCATCAGATCCCCTGGAGCTGGAATTAAGGTGGTCATAAGCCAGATAATGTCGGTGCCGGGAATTGAACTCTAGTCCTTTGGAAGAGCATCAAGTCCTCTTAGCTGCAGAGCCTTCCCTCCAGAAACATCCTGGTCACTACTGGGCCCTGTGAGTGACCTGCTGTCCTAGTGACCATTTACCAAACCAAAGCCACAGGAGCATTAAGTGATGTTGGAGGCCACACTGTTGAGGAGTACTGACCAAGTCCTTGACTGCGGCCACTGGGGGCTGTGCACATGGACATGTTGCCCACACACAGTTCCACTGCAGGCATTTCCTATCTCCATAATGGACTGCAATTTTGGAGAGTTATTACGCACATCGTCTCCCAGCTGCCTTTGCTGCAGAGCCAGGAGAAGCACTCAATTCCAGCTGCTGTCTCACCCGCCCGGTTCACCTTAATCATGCAAATCCCAGGCCTCTCTTCCCCTTTTTATAAAATAAGGGACACTAAAACCTCCCATCTCTCAGGGCTGAGTGTTGGAAGAACACATTAGATCACTTCTAGGATAAGCTTTACGTTCTTCCAAAGCAAAGTACACGGCAAACTTACATTTTCACCATAACCATCTAGTGCATCACGAAACAATCCTGGGAAGGTAATTAAGACTGTGGCTTTGACAGAAGAGTTGAAAGGAAAGAAAAGCCGAGGCAAATAAAAATAGCTATCTGGTGAATGGAGTGTGTTACCTTATAAGGGCATTTCTGAGTTTGGTTTGCTGAGACAGTTCTTTATTAAAAATGAGATGAGGACATAGCTCTATAGCTCTATTAACTATGCTGGAAGCTGAAATACAGGTTAGACTAGATAAAATTTGTAACATAAACTGCTATGTCAAGATTCCACAACAAATGAAACACTTGGAAAAGACTAGTAATGGAACTGTGGAGAAGGTTCCAGAATCAGAAGGCAGCCCTGCTTGGGGAGGTTGGAGGGATGAACAGAAGTGGAGACGAGATGAGGACTGAGAGGAATTGAGCAGCAGATGGTGACGGAGGACAGGATGAAGAGAGATTGGTTTAAATTATGAGGTGGTACCCGAGGGAGGCCCCCGGAGCTTTTGAGGTGTAGGATACTGGGATGTGCTATTGATTGAATTTATGGACTCTCTTTTTTCTGGAGATATATTCAATAATAGGCCACCTTTCCATCTCCACAAATTGCTGGTGCTGTGGATAAAAAGGTACAGTCCATCACAGATTGTGGTTATGCCCCAAGATAATTAAATTTCGAGACAGGGCTTCAGTGAGGAAGGTCTGTCACTGGACAGAGGCACCATATTTCAGGGTGCCAATCAAATGGGACTGGCCACGCTACGTAAAAGCCTGTTCTCTGTAAAAGAAAAGAAAGGAATAGTTACAACTTTTTCATAGCATTCCGATGACCTCAGCTTGGGCAGCAGGAAGTTTATCAACAGCACCTACAATGGCAAGGCTGTGCAAGTCCGGGTATTAGCCTCACACAGCAGTTTGTGAGACACCTTGGTAACCTCAAAGGCAAAGAGAATTGCATTATCTCCTTTTAAAATTATTAGAAGTTTACCTAAAGGCAGTAATTGTATAATTTCTTACTATTTTGAGATAATTAACCTGCTGTAATACGGGGTAAATAAAACATCTGACTGAATACTCCGTGTGCATAGTTATTGAGGGTGCTTTACATGTGCAACAGCTGCTCAGATCACTTTTCCTCATGGAAAACTTCCTGGGCTGAAATCTTGTTTTTGTCATTTTTGCAAAGTGAGAAAAGAAAGGGGATTGAGATATAAGCTTCTTGCTTGTGCCAGGACTGTGGGTCTGGTGGCTTCATAGATCTCTTACTGAATATCTTTCTTCAATATGATTTTGTTCTTTTTGACAATTCCAGAGCATCCCACTTAGACCCCTACACCTATCCTAGCCCAAGATGATGCCCCGTGTCCTGTTTGGTCCAGTGATACCACCTTGACTTTTGCATCTCATCTCATTTGACATGGTTCTCCCCACCCCAGCTATCCGAATCCCTGACCTTTGCATCTCAGCTCATTTGACATGGTTCTCCCCACCCCAGCTATCGGAGTCCTACCTTTATTTTCCTTTTTAGTCTCTTTGAGGCAGCAGCACCTTGTAGCCCCACTGGCCAAAACTCAGACCAGGCTGGCCTCCATCTCAGAGATCTACCTGCCTCTGCTTTGAGAGTACTGGGGTTAAAGGGGCACCACCACTATGGCCCCACTCCTTTCTTAAGCCCCTCTGTCCCATCCTGACCATCGTTTGGTGGGATAGTTTCACAGTGTAGACACATCCACACTTCTTGTCTGGTGCCTTCTGACTGGCTCTTTTCTTGGGTTTGGCTTGTGTGAGAGTTCTCTATCCTGTCCTTCATTTTCTTCTTTGATCAGGATCATTTTGAAAATGTTGTCCATGACTGTTCAACAGAACTCCTGACCTTGTACGTACGGCGCATGTACAAGCTGCCTATCCAGTCAGCCTCCTCCTTCCCCTGAGTTCTGCTAGATGACTTTGAACCGAGCATTTCTGTCTCGCCTGCATTTGCTGTTGTGATCTATGCTACTCTTGGTGAATGCGCCTGAATTTCACTCCCTCACTGAGCCTGCCTGGCTCGTGGCATGCCGCATCCTCTCCTGACAAACTTCAAGAGCCTGTTTAAACTCCAGAACTTCAATTCAGTGGCCCGTGGACTTCTGCATGTGCTGCCTTCTCTATTTGACACATAAAAAACTCACAAGGAAGTAAGTGAACCTTGGATTGTGATCTAAAGGACTGAGAGAAAAAAAGAAGAAAGCAGTTCCCAGGTCCCACCTCAGGGTAACAGAGCTCCAAGGTGGGAAGAATGGGCTTGTTGTCCTAAGAGTCAACGAGACCCTTGACATGAAGAAGGTGACGGCCCCATGCTCCCTGATTCTGGCTTATTTCCACATACTTGGTTTGGCTTTCCTGATCAGTCCTATTCTCGCTTCAGCTCTTCCAAGCAAACGATTCTTGACTCTTCCCTTGGCTCGTACCCCGTATTTGCTACAGTATAAATGCCATCTGCCCTTCGCCCCTCAGCATCCAGTAGACGTTAGTGGGGGTCTGGACCTCTGCCACCCTCCTTGTATCTTGAGATATCATGGGTTCTGTATAGCTACGTAGTCACCCTCCTATCCTAGCATCCAAGATGCTCTGTACCTTCATATCAGGTCTAGGCAGAGGCTCTATTCTAGGCAAGTTTCTTTGACAGTCAGTCAGCCTGTGCTGTGTAGCCTCTGTGTTACCTTGACACACCCAAAAGAGGGAGCCTCAACTGGAGAATTGTCTCTATAGGATCGGCCTGTGGCCATGTCTGTGGAGCATTTTCTTCATTGTTGAGTGATATGGGAGGGCCCAGCCCACTGTGGGCAGTGCCAGCCCTGGGAAGGTGGCCATGGGCTGTGTAAGAAAGCAAGCTGAGCACAGGCCAGGGGAGCAAGCCAGCAACCAGCACTGGCATTCTTCCATGGACTGTGCTCCAGCTAGTGCCTCCAGGATCCTGCCTGAGCTCCTACCCTGGCTTCCCTCAACAGTGAACTGTGATGGGGACATGTGAGCCTAACAAATCCTTTCCTCCCTAAATTGGCTTTGGTCAGTTTTATCAAAGCAATAGAAAATCACGAGGACACAGTCACTTTCACATTGACTAGTAAGTAACTAGGACACAGCTACTAGCTACACAGTTGTGCCTTCTTGATTTGAGTCTTGTTTACCTTTGAGGACGGCTGCTCATCCTTTCCACCCTGGGGTTTTGCTGCCCCGAGGCTGTACCTGAGAACTGCTCCCCCTTCTCTTACTGTACATAATTCCCTTAAGTCCCAACTCAAGATCCACTCACTTCCTCTTCACTTTCCTTGTGGAGGTCGAGTCCCCTGGCTTTTCCCCATTTGGAGCCACATAAGCACCTGTGCCTTGGGCCACGAAGGAATTGTTACCCTCTTGTTGGCAGCCATTTCCCCAGCTGCTCAGACAGCCCTTCAAGGGAGGGACAGTGCTGCAAACTCTGCCATATGGCGCCTTCCTCAGAACACCGTACCCACATGTGTCTGCATGTCTGTGTGTATCACAAACACATACTCTGATGCACAGGTTTGAGATGATTTAAATGAATCGTTTCATTTAACCTGCATAGCTAGCGTTGCCGTAGCAGCTGGCTGGGATGTCTACGTCTAAATCTCAGCACTCAGGGACTGCCGCAGGAAGGATAGTGTGAGTTTGAGGCCAGAGTAGGCCACAGAGTAAGTTCCAGGCCAGCCTAGACCACAGAGTGTGGCCCTGTCTAAAAGTATAGCAAAAAGCTAAATAAATAGTTGCCACATGAAATATTGCAGTCTATACTATATCAAAATATTATCCTAAAAATAATTTGTCGTGCATCTGATAATCAAATTTAGCTGAGCATCCTGTACTTGAACGTGATAATTACATAACATTTTCAATAGGAAGATGTCATCAGTGTATAGACATCCAGTTTTTATAAATGAGGAAACCGGGGACTCTGAGAGGTACATCAGGAGCTTCACCTCAAGTGGGGCTTTGCTGGGTGAGGCAGCCGCTGTTTTGAGCTGTCCTAGCTAACAACTAACTGTGAAACGCGTGCCATGACATCACGCCCTTCTGGGTGGTTTACCTCCCTTCTGTTTTAGCTGTTCATTGCACAGTGTGTGTGCTGCCGACTCACCACACACATTCCAGGGTGGAAATACGCAGAGCTCTAGGTATGACTGAACTCTGCTGGGCCTGAGCAAAGCCCGGTCTAAAACGGAGCCGCCATGGGACTGTGGGAGGTAGGGATAAAACATACGGAAATTATAAAGTGCCTTTTAAATACCCATCCAGTAGTTGCTTTTTGCTTTATTTAATATACTTTCCTGTAAATACAGGTTCCTTTTTCAGATTGTTATTACAGGGAAATCACATTAGCACTCTGAAGAATTTTTTTTCAAAAACACCACCATCTTTTGCAATTACACTACATTAAACCCAATTCAGACTCCCTTGTCTAATTAGCTCGGCACAGACCTTTCCTCAAAGAGAGAGGACGCAGGAAGGCTCCCCTTGAATGGAAATTCTTCTCTACTGGTAGAGTAGCGGGGGAGGGTCAGCTTTTCAGGAAGCTCTCCTTTGTCCTCCCTTTCTGTGGGGGAAGGCAGGACCATGGGGTGGGGGAACGTCTTGTAGGGACTGACCAGGGAAAACAGATTTCCAGGCAGGAACTAGTCATCTGCAGCTGTCTAAAGCTCTGACATTTTGGCTCAGTTATGGCCACTCTGAGACAGTTTTCATCTGATCTGTCCTGAGCCTGCAGAAACCTGGGTTTTTAAAACTACAAAGTGTGTGTCCCTGTGACCTATGTCCTACCAGCCTTGCTGTCCCTGTGGGTGAAATGCTGTGGCATCTGTTGCTATGACAGGCACCCAGCGGCAGAGTTATGTATGGGCTTAGAAAAAAAGTTACACCACAGGACCGTCTTCTGTGCCTCTGAGGCCAATCCTGGGGGTCACTTCCTCTGTCTGAACTGTGTTACCAGCAAACACTGCCAGGTCCTCTTCCCAGGACTGTGGCCTGAAGGGCCAGTGTGAAAGCATTCCAGCTTCCCAGCCCAGGACCCCCAACAGCCACCAGGGTGTGTCTGTGGAACTAGGCTCAGTGGGGTAGGAGTAGGGCCTGCAGACAACCCTGTTATATAATGTCTCCACCAGGATGAAAGAGCTGAACAGACTGGGCTTTAAACCCAGGGTGGGTTGGTCTCCCAATAAACAGAGTCCCCCTGAGTCATGGGTTTCCTGGGGAATGCTGGGGCTTAGATTTCTGTTTCCCTGTAGGGTCTTTCCTGGGTTAAGCTTGAACCAGACTTTTAGAACACTGGTAACTATACCACTATTCTCTGAGTCTTTCGATAACCTAACATTCCAGCCTTTTGTTGATGATAAGGGGCGATGGTGGTCTTTCTTTACCTACTTCCTGCTGCACAGGGACATAGGCAAAGAGGGATGGTCTCAAAAGGCTGAGACATCAGTCTAAGGTTCCGGGTCAGAGAGGCAGGCAGTGGTAGGAGACCTGAGGGAATTCAGTTCACTGACCATCGGGTCATTTCGTTGATTCTGTCCTGAGAATATTTAAAACACGTGGACTAATCATTATAAGGAGGATGGATGTCAGCGGGCCGAGGAGGGGAAGGAGAATTAAAGGCAGGAGTAGTTAGACACAGATTCTAGGCAGGGAACCTGGAGAAGTCAGAACAGGGTGAATTCTAAATTTTCAAATCAGTCTTGACAAGGGCTTCCAAAAGCATCCATCTACTGGGTTTCTCCTCGTTGTTCTTTTGGCTGTCATGACAGGACTCAGGATTTGCTTTTCAGGCACTTTGATAGTTGCTGAAGTGGCTAGAATCACAGTGTGATTTCCTTCCCAAAAGGCCTCTAGACAGGGAGAGAGAAAAATTTAATCACCATTAATTTTTAAAAAGGAACAATAATGGGATTTTCCTTTCGGTTGCAGGTAGGCACTGCAGAGTTGATTAGGCCAGGATTTGAAGTCTTACACCTGAGGATTTTCTTATTAAGAACAAAATCATTAGTGACAAATTGTCTAAATAACATCTGGACTTAAGCCTAATGTCTGGGAAGTTCAATCTTAAAGAAATATACCAATCATTTTAATCTTTGGTTATACTTTCCTGTTGGGTATTTAAGATCATGGAGTTGGCCCAAATAAACCAATTTACTTTTACTCTTAAGGTTGGTTGAGGATATGTTCCTCAGAGGTCACATGGGCTTGGGAGGAGCCCCTGGATCCTTAGACATTTCTTTTCCCAGTTCTAACTATATGAGGATAAATCAGAAGGTCCTACTCGATCTTGGCTTCCCTTGGAAGTATGGAGGAGACTTTCCTGTGTTGACCCTCCTCTTTGTAGACTGGACACTGGTTTGAGTCCTTCTAGTGGGGTCTTCATGGGCTCCCTGACCAGGAGGACAGGTGACTCATCACAGTTACAGGACATTTCGAGTTACAGACATAGTCCCCTGGGTCTTAGTTGACCTTGGAAGACAAGAGACAAAAAATTTTCCCTTTCAGTAACAGGGATGACAGAGTATATGGGCTCCAGTTTGCAGAGGGAGGACTATGGGAGAGTGCCATTTGGGATGTGGGTATATAGATGAATAAGATTGTTTGGAATGTTCTGTATGAAATACACACAAAAAAAAATGAGTTGTATTTGAGGAAGCATAAAAATTTGCTTTATGTTAATTAGTAGATGTGAAAAACCTTTTCAAGTCCCTTTGATCAGATTAGTATAGACTTGAAGTATGGCCATCAAACATCCAAGAAGGCCAGTTACACCAGTCTGGTACCTTTAGTTACTGTGTAATACATATATGAAGCTTGAATAAAAACCCAAATATTCTTGAATAAACCCTGACTGGAGAGGTTTAACATCACACATTAAGTAGGCATAGCCCAGGAAAGGGATTTAGAACAGTTTCTAAGGTACGCCTCAAACGAATGCTGTTTCCCATGAACAGAAGCGGCCTCTGTTCTTTCCAGTACTCAGTACCCTCATTTACGGGTTTTCAGAAGGAAGGGCGGGGTCCTGTCATATACTCATAGAAAATAAGTCAGGATCCAGACCAAGCTCACCAAAACTGTGTCCTTCTGGACTGTACACACCTGTTTCAAGGAGGTAAAACCCAGTTCCTCTTGAGCCAAATTATGTCATTATGGGCAAAATAAAGTACTCAAAGTAACACTTGCTTAATAAAGCAAAACATAAAGGACATTTCCCAGCAGTCATAGGTCACCCAATACCTGTCTGCCTCCATTTAATCCAAGGCTATAACTGGGTGGGCAGAACGAGACAAAGGAGTGAACTGAATTTTTTTTTTTTTGGTTGCAACAGTAATTATTATAACAACAACTCGATATCTCTATATTATAACAACAAATCTGTAGCTCTATAACTCTGCAGACCTTCAATAAACTTGTTCTCATTAGCCCTTCTATTCTGGAAATATCCAGCCATCTTAATCTTCATATATAAATCTTTATTAAAATATCCTTTTTTATATTATTATAAACCTTTTCACACAAATTTACCATTTGTTGTGAAAATTTACTAAACATATATATACCTCGAAGCAGGTTTTAAATGACCAATTTCTTTTAAATATTTGAAGAAATATTTTTACAGAGGCTTGGCAAAGGTATGGACCTTGACAAGCCTGTTTCTTGGCTCTAAAGAGGCCATAGTGATAAAATGTTTATTTTCCTTAAGCAATAGGAGCCATGTTGTAATTTAACAATTTTAGCTTACGTGAGAACTTACTTATAAGTCAATTTGATATCAAATAAATTGTTATATATATTTTTTAAATAATCATTCCCTTGTTACTAAACATCAACCTACACATTCACAACAGTCTCATACAATAAATACTGTGGTTAGACACAATGTCATGACAAACCAGTTTCAAAACCAAGACCAATTACCTTGACAAAATTTTGATCAGATGTATATAAAAGAAACTCTTAAAAGCCAGCAGTACTTTACATATACATCTGATACCTCCTTCTTCCCTATCTTGCAAAGTTTACCCAGAACTTGTTTTCTGCTATGACAAGACACATCCCAAATTACTCCAAAGATGTTATTGATTTTCCTACAAATAATAAGGTCAGCCACTGGAGAATCGTAAAACTTCAAGTTGTTGCTTTGGCGAATGTTACTGTGTAATGTCAGTAACTTTGGTTTTTATTTAATTTTGTGATTAAAGTTTTTATTGATTTCCCTGCAGGGTAGAATATATCAATACTTTTGGTTTCAAAGGAGCATTCAGTAACAAGAAAACATAAAAAGATTCAACCAGAGAAAACTGGAGCTTTATTTTAAAGTTTAGGAAACTGCTGTCATGAATCCCCAGGCACATGTTTGGAATTGGTCTTGGATGTGACCGCTTAGCTTTGCGTGGGGAGCCAATCCCTCAGGTAGCAGCTGGGACACAGGCCGATGAAGTTTAGTTGAGAAATGCTGAGCTAGAAGTTCCTACGTGTGATACTAAAGATCAGCAAGTGAGTTATACTCCCTGTCACTATACGTCATGTGTCTGTCTTTCTCTTCCTCAGAAAAGGGGTGGTCATATGATGGATGCCTGGTCAGTGGAGGGCCTGCCCCATAAAGCCATTTAAATATTTTACTTTAACAAGTCAATTTGATATCTAGTAAATTATTATTTAATAACTGTTCCATTAGTATTAAACATAAACCTACACATTCACAACAGTCTCATACAATAAATACTGTGGTTAGACACAATGTTATGGCAAGCTAGTTTTAATAAAACGAAACCTCAACACCTTGATAAAAATTCTGATCAGAATAAAATGTGACTCTAAAATTTAAAACTGTCAAAATAATAACATTTAAAACCTTTCATGAAGGAACACATTAAACAATGGTACCTAAAAGAACTCGAAAAGAGATGATGTCAGGATGCTCTTTCCTTTTATTCTGTCCATGACATTGTAACTAGAGTGTGAGAAGCTTGGGTTCCCAGGGCATGATGGGGCAGGAACAAAAGCAGCATAAGTACTCTATTTCAGAGAAATACGGGCTTAGAATCACAGAGCATGAAGAGCAGGAATTAAGAGCAGTGGAGGCAGCAGCTTAAGCCTCCCACCCAAGTAGGCTATTTCCCTTTCTTCCATTGTTGTGGCTATGTGCTGGTAGCAGCTTGACTTGCAAAGTTTGGCCTTAGAATACAAATTCACATGAGCGCCCCAAGTCTAGCCATTACAAAGTGTCAGCTCCTTTTGTACCTGGAGGCATATGACTATAAAAACTTTAGTTCCCTTTAGAAGCTGACAAATATATTATGCAAAACAATATAAGAATTCAGAAATCAGCAAATATGCCATATAAAAGATGCTAAGAATTTTAAAGTAATTCCCTTAAAAGCAGGTAAATATGTCATACAAACAATGTCAAATCCAAAAGTAGTTCCCTGTGAGAACCATTAAATAGTTAAGACAATGTAAAACTTAAACAATACTCAAAATAACCCCATTTAGAAACAGGTCAAAATAATGTTAACATTTAAATTCCCATTGTGGAGGTATGATAGTACCTCCTTAGTCTGACATAAAAAAAAATGTGTTAGTCTTGTTACAAGGCAATAGAGACTGTGTTGGAATCGCTTGTTTTTCTATGATCCCATCAAAAATCCAAGTGTCACCATTTTGACTTGGGTCATGTGGTTGGATTAAAGATGGTGGCAGGTCACACAGGTCACCATCATTTTGAAAATGCTACTTTCCAAGCCATGTGGCCAGCCTCTATTGATGGTGTCATCAGCCAAGATGGAGACCAAATCACATGGTTGCCTCCCTCTTGGTGAGGTCACTAGCCATGATGGTGACCAACCTTAGTGAGTTCAGCTCCATGATAAAATCAGCCCATCACCCACCAGGATACAGGCCCCGTGGGATTCACATGACTCACAGACTAAATGTGGACAGTCACCCCTTTTTACTTCTAGAAGGCACCCAGTTAAGTCATACTGCTATAGCAGGAAGAAAAGAATTCAAGGTCTCAAAGCAAGGAAGGGAATCCATGTCTCTCACCACCCACTGCAGCTGTGAATGCGAAGCAATGTCCTCTGGATCTCTTCACTCCCAGATATAAGCTGTTGCTGGAAAAGAAACTTGTGAAGGCAGCAGAAACAAAAAATGGGAAGCTATGGCCAGCACACGTCCTCGGGCGTTGCTCTGAGAGCACGTCTCACCCGAGCATGGGTGTCTACCCCTGTTCCCCGAAAGTTAAAAATGCTTAAATCTAGTTAGAAAAGCAGCTGCCTTGGGGCCATGTGGTCTAAGCACTGCTTGGTGTTCAGTGGGCCTGAGATCCAACTTGCAGGCCCCTTTGCTCTGACTGTTCTCTTTTAAAGAACCATGGTGGAGAACAGAAACCCTGAAAGTCTGAGAAAAGTCCTGGAAATAAATGACTTTTAAAACTTTTTTGTCCTTTTGTCCCAGAGGCAAGTGGTTTTCAGTCTCAAATGTCCTGAGGCAGCAAGATACGGAGATCAGGGAGTTTGCCTGCCACGGCAGCCGGATCCAGCGCACCTGTGGGAACTTTCCATATGGCCAATAATAGGTAGAGAATTGGCGGGAGCAAGCGAGCGGGTGGATGGAGGAAGGCACCGATGGAATTCTCAGCGGGATACAGATTTATTTCGCACGGGGCACCTTTCCCTTGGGGAAGGGAAAGATGTCGGCAGAGGGAAAGATGTCAGGGAAAGGAAGGGGAAGAGGAAGGGAGAGGGGAAGGGTGTCCACGAAGGGAAAGATGTCCGCTCCCGGGTTGTGAGCTGGGACTTTACATATGGGGGCTTTAGGGTGTGGAAGGGGGGAATGTTTGGGGGAGAAATCAGGGAGGGGGAAGCAGGTAGGATTAGGGTGTGGAAGTGTTTTCTTTTTCCTCTTAAGATAAGAGGAACTCTGCTTATCTTTGGAGGTCAGAGGAAAGGCAGGCTGCTTCTCAGCAGAGTTTGTAGGTCCCTGTTGGGGCGGGGAGCTGCTATTTGGAACCCTAACAGCCAACAGATAAATGATTTATTAGAATTTTGGGGTCCCTGAGTTGTCACCAAGATGGTACCGGGAGAAAAAGCGTCCTCTAGAGGGTTCTCAGTCTCATTTATAAAAGAATTTAAGAATGGACCCAAACAGAAGCTTTAGGACAGAGCCCTGAGGCCATGCAGGGTTAGAGCCTGCATGGAGGTCAGACAGGTGGGGACAGGAAAGTTTTAGAGAAAACAAGTCTGATATGCTAGGGTGGCCCAAAGCATTAATAAAGCATGTATAGCAAAGGGATGTGGAGAAGGAGAGGAGAGAAATTACTGTTCTCTGAAGAGCTCTGAAAACTGGGAAGACTTGGAGACCTGCGTGTCTGCAGCCAGGATTACAGGTGTGGGGGCGGGGGCATTTTGCCCATGCTGTGGCAGAAGTTGTCAAAATCTGTGAGAATTTGGAAATCAAATGTGCTATTTTTTGACCATCAGGACTGATTACCAAGTTCCTTTGAAAGGTCACTTCTGTCCCAAGGTGTAGCCCCACCCTCATGGATAACTGCCTTCATCTGGGCATAGTCTGTCCTCCCAAGCCTTGCCTTTAGGCTCAGGTGAGGAGTCAGCACCTTTCCGGCAAACCAGCTTCCAAATGACCGCTCTAGAGGGTTCAAGTGTTAGAACTGAGATGTCTAAGTCAGGCAGCTGAAGGTCCCTGTTGGTGCACAAAGGAAAGTCCGAGTTCCCATAGCAAGATGAGGGATGAGGGAGCAGAGGAAGGGACATCTGCCCTCGAGGCGTCCTGAGGCAAGTTTCATAAATCTGACTCGTTCTTCCTGTAAAAAGAAGACTTTAAAATAGACTCACATTTCTGTGTTTCTAAGAAGGTTAAGAGGAAGAAAATGGTTTGGTGATTTTGAATCAGCAAACAAGAGCTGTCATTGTCATGTCTAGTTTATAGAATGGCAGAGATCACGTGGTATTTCCCCAGCCTCATCCAACCTCCCAGGTCACAATGGCTTCATCTGGACAAACAATTAGTAACAGTGTCCTTCGTTCCTGCAAAGAGCATTCTTTGTTCATTTTTATTTTTATGTTTATGTGTGGGGTGTATGGTGTGTGTGTGTGTGTGTGTGTGTGTGTGTGTGAGAGAGAGAGAGAGACTTGTGTGGTGGCCCAGGGAGACTAGAAGAGGGTCCTGGATCCCCTGGAGGTAGAGTTAGAGGTAGTTGTGAGCTTCCTGACATGAATGTTGGGAACTGAGCTCTTGGGTCTCTGCAGGAGCAGCAAGTGCCCTTACTTCTGACCCATCTCTCCAGACCCTTTTTTTTTTGTTTGCTGTGACAGGGTCTCCTGTAGCGCAGTCTGGCTTCTAACTTGGTATGTAAATGAGGATGACTTTGAGCTCCTGATTCTCCTGCCACCACCTCTGAAGTGCTAGGTTATAGTGCTAGGTTATGGGCCACAATGCCTGGCTTGCATCCTTTGTATTTTCTGTTTTGCTTTTGAAACTCCCTGTAGCCCCAGATGACCTAGAACTCACTACATAGATTAGGCTGGCCTCCATGTCATAGAGACCTGCCTCTCTCTGCCTCCTGAATGCTGGGGTTAAAGGTGTGTGCCATGGTGCAGGGGACATTCTTTGTATTTTTAACCATTCACAAAAACTCATTTTAGCTGTGACTCATGAAGTTTTTCTAGTGGTTTATATGATACAGAAAGCTTTGTGAGTTGACATTTAGACAAGGCTGTCCCTGAAAGGTGAAGAAATATACCTGTACACCCCGTTTATGACCACCTTAATACCATGCTGTGAAATGTTATGTCTAGGAATATGAAACGGGGCCAAGCGGGGGTCCGCTCCGGGCAACTGGAAAGGGAAGAACATGGTAGAGACGGGTGAGTGGATTCTAGTCTTTCACAGGTCTGCTCCTTACAGATCTGCCCAATAACTATTTATAAATTAGAATATTTCTTTGAGGAAATCTTCATATTCTAAACACACAAAGGAACATTTTCAGAGATCAGGAAAAATGCAAACAGAAGGGCTGATTGGAAAACTAAACCTTCATCTCAGCTGGAGGGCAGTGTTTTGCAGTGAGCTGGGTTTTGAATAGTCTAGAATTTGCTCAGATTATTTGAGGTAGAGATTTGTAATTTAAAATGATACTCCTTTGTATTTATGTAAAAACTTTCATTTTAGAAATGGAAATGGCCGAAAAATACCTTTTCTGGTACCCTGGGGGAGAGAGCTGGGACTCAGTTATCTGATGAGCAATTAAGCTTCACAAATCCTTGATAACCAGGATAACCTAGATCTGCGGTGTGAGGTGGACATTTCACAGCAGTGGGGAGTGAGGCCTGAGTGTGCCAAGGCTTTCATTTTCCGTGTTTCAAATAGAAGTGACTATAAATTTAGTTTTGCATGTGCCCAGACAAAATTCCTCCTAGGAGACCTTAGGGCCAAAAGCTTGAATAAGTTCATTCATATCCTAAAATGAGTAAATCCTCAAACACATCTTAAGGCACGACCTTAAAGAGAGAATGAATGATAAACTGCTGAGGCTAAGTAATAACAGTGCTCATGCTGTCTTTTTCAGAGTGCCAGGTATTAGTCTCAATGCTTGATGTTTACAAACATCAATCTGCATAGTAGTTCCAGGAGAAGGTCCACAATCCTGCTTTGAAGACGGAAACAAAGGCAGAGAGATGTGAAGTGAATTGGCCAAAATTTTCACAGCCAGGAAGCAGCAGTTTCAAGAGTCAAACCAAGAAAGTATGGTGCCAGAGCCTCTGGCTCTCAGCATGGCCTCTGCTGTCCCGGCTCCTCCTTCCCCTCATTTATCTTTATTCCATGACTACCCCATGCTTATTGCTATGAAGATAAAGATATTATCTGGCCCTCCTTTCCGAGTTCATCCCTCTCTCCCTTCTTTCCTCTCTTCTCTGTCCCTCCATCCTTCCCTCTCTGGGTTAAGTCCTCTCAAAGAAGGTGCCAAAGCAATGTGGCCCGCTAAGGTCAGAGCTGGGGAAGAAGGTGCAAAGAAGAGCGGGTTGGTCTTGCAGGAAAATGAGACAGAATATGCTGGACATTGAACCAAGGTCCAAAGAGAGTTGAACCGGTGGCTACTGCTCCTGTCCTGGGAAAGGAGTTTTATTAACAGGGAAAGTGGAAGGCTGCCAGGGCTTCTGCGCCAGTGCATGGGAATCAGACGTGTGCCATGCTTTCCAGAAGTATTTAGCTAGAGAAATACATATGAAAGTAAAGGCATATGTATCTACATGTACCCATGCATGGTGCATGTGTGTTTACAGAAAAGGCATTCCTGAGATCCAGGAGACCTGAGTGTGTGGGGGAAGGCCTGGAGATTAGCAGCCAGGAGACTCTCCTTGCATGTCAAGGGGAGGAGCTTGTCTACATAACCATAGTCTCTGGGCAAAAGCCCCCAGGGGGGGACCTTGATAGAGGCGAGGCTGCCCACCTCAATATGCTGGTGAATGAGATAAGCGTTACGAAGAGCAAAGAGAAAAGGTATGAGCCATGTAGTTCCGGTGTGAAGGGGCTTCGACTTTTGCATAACAGAGGTCTCCCAACAGTATGAGCCATGTAAACACATCAGGAAGGACCAAGGAGGGGTCCAGGGGCTCAAGTCCACTTCTGAGGTACTGACTTGAGTCTGAAGCTTATGCACAGGAAGGATGGAGGCAAGACGTGATGGTATGCAGTACCCATCAGCCCTGGTCAAGGAAGGGCCCTCCCTGGCTCAGCTCTCTGACTCTACAACTTGGTCTGAAAGTTGACAGTTTAGCTGTGTCTCCAGAGCGGAACTTCCATTCCACAGTGCAACTCAGCATCACAGACACCTCTGCTCCTGTTGGGTAGGGTGGGGGACTTCTCCTGTTGCTCCTGAAATCCAAGGTGGCTTCAGGTTTAGGACAGTGACTTATCTTTGTGACTTCAGCCTTCAAGTGAGGTGAGATGTTAGGTAGGCGTCACTACTTGGGCAATTAACAGATCTGTAAGAGTAACAGATCTGTAAAGGAATCAAGCAGGAATTTCACCCCAAGTAAAGCAGATAAGCAAAAGAGAAGGCTGCCTGTCAGGATTTCATCTGTTTTTAGTTGCCTTGTGGGCCCAGAGGAGGCCATGCTTTTTAGCCAAAGCACTTCTGAAATACCTGATATATGCAGATCCCATCCTCAAGCTCAAGAAATGAGGTAGTCATGAAGGTCAAAGGATTGGAGACCATTTTCCTGGATGAAAAGACTCAAATTGTCCTTAGTACCACATGTGGCTGCGTTCTCTTATTATAAAGGATACTTTTAGGATAGCCAGTCAGATCTCACAGACATCTCTGAGAAGGGCAGGCGAGGTGGGCACACATGTCCTCGCTCCTTGTCCTCCTCCTGTAGGTCTGAAGATAAATAAAAACAGATATAAATAACGATAATGACCAAGATAATAATTGTGCTATTCGGTAGTTGTTTTGCTCAGTAAATTTAAATTTGGGGAATTTGACCAAATTTCCAGAATCAAAAAAAACTAGACTAATTATGGATTAAAATGAGTCTCTGCTAATTACAAATAATGAGACTGAATAATGACAATCATTTTCACTTTTCCTTCCAGGAGTGTGCTCTGATTCACTGAAATACTGTGCTTTTAAGAAATGGGCTGCGTTTCAGACACCAGTTTCCCTGAAGTGCTTTTGTCTAACCAAAGGGGAAGCTTTTTAGAATGCAGGTCCCAGGTAATTAAGGGAAAGGTGCTGTCCTCCCTCTCCTTGGAAGCATTCCAGATGCTAGAGGCCTAGCAGAAATGATGTCTGCGACCATGTGTCAGACTTCCTGCCTGCCTGGACTGGCGTCCGAGGACCTGTATCCACTGGTTTGCTGCTCTTTGTCCCACTTGCTTCCAGAAGTGAGCAAACACTTCTGGAGATTTTCTAAGGATCTTTATTTTATGTTAAATTAGGCGTGCTTTTGCAGTCCTAGAGACAGGTGTATCAACCTGTGGGAAGTGGCGTATTTAATCACATGAAACTGCATGTTGGTATAATTCATTACAGCAGATCCCATGTGCCACCTTTGCTGTTTCCAATAGCTGGGGTCAGGTTGCTTTAACTGTTTCATTCATGGTTAAAAGGTGCCGTGGGCCTAGGGAGATGGCTCAGTGGTAAAGCACTTGCCACGCAGTTCAGATACCCAGCACCCACATAAATGCGAGGAAAGCGTGGGCACCCTCCTGTGATTCCAGGACTTTGGAAGCAAAAGTGGGGACCCCTGGAGTAAGCTGGCTCACTAGACTATCAGAAGTGGCTAGTTCTGTGTTCGGTTCAGTGCCCCCGCCTCACATATAAGGTGAAGAGCAATCAAGGAAAATGTCCGATGTCAACCTTAGGGCCACCATATGTACAAGCACATGTGCACATGCACCTGTACATACATGTGAACCCCATACATGTGAACACACATACACATGTGCGTATACACCACGTATACACATACACAAAACAAAAGAGAGTCTGCCTCAACACATAAGGCAGAGAGAAATCAAGGAAGAAGCCCAGTGTCAGCCTCAGGCCTCACATGAACACTCACAGAAGTGTGAGCAGGCATACATGTGTGCACACTGCACACTCATATGCGATCAAAAAAGAGAAAAAGGTAAAGTGCTGTGATCAACGCGCACATAGATGAATCTGCTTTTGTTTACTCTTGAGACTAAGTTCCTGAAAGTGAATTCTCATGTCAAAGGAACATGCACTGGAGCTTTTGATAATATCACCACTGTATTAGTGACTTTCCTGTTATGATGAAGCTCCATGACCAAGACATCCAACAGAAGGAAGACTTTATTTGGGCTTATGGTTTCAGAGGGATAAGAATCCATCATGACAGGAGGCATGGCCGAGGGCAGCTGGAGCAGGAGGCTGAGAGCTCACATCTTTATCCACTTGTAGGAAGCAGAGAAAGGCAAGATAATCAACTCTCAAAGCCCACCCCCAAGTGAGGTGCTTCCTCCAACTAGCCACACCTCCGAAAGAGTGCATGACCCTCCCCCAACAGCACCACTAACTGACCAAGTGTTCAAATCCTTGAGCCTATGGGGGACACTTATTCAAAACACCAGAGTCTTGGTATTTGCAATTACATAGTATTTAAAATTACATCTTAATTAAGTTATCTGTAACGCAAAAGAATAGTATTTGCAATTACATAGTGTTTAAAATTACGTTTTACTTATCTGTAATGCAAAAGAATTCTGCGGTGTGGCATATTAAAATTATCAAGTTAAGATTCTGACTTTGAGTATTGCATGATGTTCTTAGAAGGGTGATGCCTGGGAACAGAGTATCCCCCTAGGCATGCTTCACAGGAGGCAGAGCTCAGAACCCTGGCCCCTGAGTACTGCCCAGGAGGCCCATTGTGGAGTGTCATCCTCCTCCTCTTAAGAAACATTTGACCCTTCTTGACATTTTACTTTTAAAAAAATTTTCAGACTTTTGGGGATAGGCCTAAAACTAGAGGCAAAGATCTTTCCCCTTTTTGCTGTAAGCCTCTTTCTCTGACTTTACCTAAGGCCAAATCTCAGCAAGGAACCAGTTTGCCCCATATTTGACTTCTCTCAGGAGTGGACCTGACCTGGGCTGGCTGGCAGCAGTGTCTGCCCAGTTCAGGCATTGCTCACCTCCAGTCCACCCCTCCCTTCACTCTCAGGAGGATAACCAGATTTAGGGATCGCCAAGCTCTGACCTTGCAGCACAGGCTCACTCAGAACACCTGGGGTGCATGTGTCTTTCCACATGTGGGCTTTTCCACCTTTGACTCAAGACCAGATTTTCAAGCAGCTGTCCCATGTGCCACCTTTGCTGTTTCGAATAGCTGGGGTCAGGTTGCTTTAACTGTTTCATTCATGGTTAAAAGGTGCCGTGGGCCTAGGGAGATGGCTCAGTGGTAAAGCACTTGCCACACAAGCAGCAAATGTGAGGCCCGCAGTTCAGATACCCAGCACCCACATAAATGCGAGGAAAGCGTGGGCACCCTCCTGTGATTCCAGGACTTTGGAAGCAAAAGTGGGGACCCCTGGAGTAAGCTGGCTCACTAGACTATCAGAAGTGGCTAGTTCTGTGTTCGGTTCAGTGCCCCCGCCTCACATATAAGGTGAAGAGCAATCAAGGAAAATGTCCGATGTCAACCTTAGGGCCACCATATGTACAAGCACATGTGCACATGCACCTGTACATACATGTGAACCCCATACATGTGAACACACATACACATGTGCGTATACACCACGTATACACATACACAAAACAAAAGAGAGTCTGCCTCAACACATAAGGCAGAGAGAAATCAAGGAAGAAGCCCAGTGTCAGCCTCAGGCCTCACATGAACACTCACAGAAGTGTGAGCAGGCATACATGTGTGCACACTGCACACTCATATGCGATCAAAAAAGAGAAAAAGGTAAAGTGCTGTGATCAACGCGCACATAGATGAATCTGCTTTTGTTTACTCTTGAGACTAAGTTCCTGAAAGTGAATTCTCATGTCAAAGGAACATGCACTGGAGCTTTTGATAATATCACCACTGTATTAGTGACTTTCCTGTTATGATGAAGCTCCATGACCAAGACATCCAACAGAAGGAAGACTTTATTTGGGCTTACGGTTTCAGAGGGATAAGAATCCATCATGACAGGAGGCATGGCCGAGGGCAGCTGGAGCAGGAGGCTGAGAGCTCACATCTTTATCCACTTGTAGGAAGCAGAGAAAGGCAAGATAATCAACTCTCAAAGCCCACCCCCAAGTGAGGTGCTTCCTCCAACTAGCCACACCTCCGAAAGAGTGCATGACCCTCCCCCAACAGCACCACTAACTGACCAAGTGTTCAAATCCTTGAGCCTATGGGGGACACTTATTCAAAACACCAGAGTCTTGGTATTTGCAATTACATAGTATTTAAAATTACATCTTAATTAAGTTATCTGTAACGCAAAAGAATAGTATTTGCAATTACATAGTGTTTAAAATTACGTTTTACTTATCTGTAATGCAAAAGAATTCTGCGGTGTGGCATATTAAAATTATCAAGTTAAGATTCTGACTTTGAGTATTGCATGATGTTCTTAGAAGGGTGATGCCTGGGAACAGAGTATCCCCCTAGGCATGCTTCACAGGAGGCAGAGCTCAGAACCCTGGCCCCTGAGCACTGCCCAGGAGGCCCATTGTGGAGTGTCATCCTCCTCCTCTTAAGAAACATTTGACCCTTCTTGACATTTTACTTTTAAAAAAATTTTCAGACTTTTGGGGATAGGCCTAAAACTAGAGGCAAAGATCTTTCCCCTTTTTGCTGTAAGCCTCTTTCTCTGACTTTACCTAAGGCCAAATCTCAGCAAGGAACCAGTTTGCCCCATATTTGACTTCTCTCAGGAGTGGACCTGACCTGGGCTGGCTGGCAGCAGTGTCTGCCCAGTCCAGGCATTGCTCACCTCCAGTCCACCCCTCCCTTCACTCTCAGGAGGATAACCAGATTTAGGGATCGCCAAGCTCTGACCTTGCAGCACAGGCTCACTCAGAACACCTGGGGTGCATGTGTCTTTCCACATGTGGGCTTTTCCACCTTTGACTCAAGACCAGATTTTCAAGCAGCTGCTTTTCTAGGATGGTCTTGCTGGCTGTTCGTTTTTGTGTCAGTTTGTCATGACTCACACGCTTCTTACAACAAGATGCAGTTGCAGGGCAGAGCTTGAAATGGTTTCTTTTTCCAGTAACTTGCAAGTGTGGTCCATCCATTAAACCCAGTTACACATGTAACAATGTTCTATTGGTTTCGGCATGACCTCATTGATTAATTGCAGTCTGACCCTCTTGACAACTTCCTACTGATTTTAGTTCCTGAGTGAGTAGTTCCAGTGCTGCTTGTGCAACTCGGGTAAAGGAAGACCCTGGATTGGAACACTCCGCTCTGCTGATATTCATTACAAAATACTGAGCAGGGGAAAGTGCGTGTTTATTTTTTCATAGGTGAAAGATTGTTGAGACTTGCTGTAGACCATTCGGCAGGTCACTAATACCTGTTGATGGAAGCAGACAGGAAGCTGCCTCAGATGAGAGCCAGGTGGGTCTGGAAGCAGAACAGCAACCCAAGGTTCATGGAAGAGTCATCAAGATGCACCTCGCTCCCCCAAAATATGGCTAGACAGCCTGGCCACTGTTCTGAATGCGGCTGGAGGCTGGACTGCAGCCGCTCCCTCATCATTTGGGGGATCTCTGTTGGGGATTGATGATGACTTATTTTAATTAGGGTAAAAATTAAGCCATCCTCACAAAGATACTGTGGAAGTTCAGAAGCAAAGTGAAGACGGAGGGTGACATTCTCTTTAACATGAGAGTGGCTTGACACGCAAGATGTCGGCCACCTCTGTTCCACGAGTAAAGTACACCTTGACTCCGTGATCCCCTTGGACAGTATCTTTATCTCCATGACTGATCCTGAGTTACAGGCATGCCCATTTTCTGTCACACAGAAGAGGGAAAGACAGAAATACAGGCATACAACTTGACTTCAGAAACACTGGAGGTGACCTCAAGGTTGGCTTCTGCAGGCCTGGCATAGCCGTGCCCAGCTGTAGGGAGGCAGGGGGTATTGTGGCTTCCAGCTTTGTGACCGTGGTTTCTCATTACTGTGAAAGGAAAGAACAGATACCAGTAAGGAATCCCGGCACGCAGCACAGATGTGTGTGCTGAGGCCTGGCTCCCTTGCAGTTTCGTCAAAGGGTATATGGCCAGTATTTGAAGACATCCACTGAACACTGGTTGAGTAGGTGGTTTCTAAGTATGAACAAATGTAGGAACTCCAGTTTTTTATAGGTTCCAAGTCTGGGCCATGTATAACACTATCCAGACACAAGATTTTCCTCCTATTTTAATCACGCTTCCTGCTTAAGCCTAAACTTGGTAACTTGCTCAGCAAAGCAGACATACCTTATTTGTTTTACTTGAGTAAGCTTTTCTTCTTGAATGAGTTTTGAATCCTCTCTCTTTCTCCTTATGTAAATAACATTCCTTCTCAGATCTCAATAACAGAGACCCGACACCTATAACTGAGGCCTAATTGAGGCTATTCATATTGCAAGGCTGCTGTCTACTTCTATATCAAGCACCGTTTGTCATAGGAGGATGTTTAAATACAGTAAATCAATCTTGTACCAAAGCAGCCACATGGAACACCAGCTCACTACATCAAAGCAGTATCAGGAAATGTCTAGACACTCACATTCAGCCCTAATTGTCTAAATTAAATTCCAATACATTTTTAAGTCCTAGAAGACTTATCCTGTTATGTATTTTAATTTATTTTCTTCCCTGTTTTGGTTTCATTTAATATTGTTTGAGTAAATGTTATGTAAGAATTTGCTTTGATTCAGGATCTGTGTTTTACTCCAATAATTGTCACATGTAACTGGTGTATGATCAATGTATAAACAACAAAAAGTGGAGTGCAGGAGAGGAACAGAGGTGTTACCGCTATCACTGTCAAACATCACTATCATATAGCTCCATCAAGCACTGGAGATAACTAGCTTATAAAGAGAAAAGGTTCTTTTCACTTACTGGTGGTCCTGGTTAGTTTTAACTGTCAACTTGACACAGCCTAGAGTCCCAGAGAGGAGGATCTGCAATTGACCTGCAGGCATATCTGTGGGGGATTGTCTTAATTGTTAACTGACAAAGGAGGGCCCAGCTCCCTGTAGGTGGTGCCATCCTTACTTAGGCAGGTTGTCCTGGAGTATGTAAGAAAGCTCAATGAGTTCAAGTCAGCCTGGGAGCCAGCTAGCAAGCAGTGTCTTCCACAGTTCCTGCTGTGCTTTGGCTGTGAAGTGAGTTGCTTGGTTGGTGGTGATGCTGTGGAAGAGCAAGCAGGGCTGCCTTCACGTTCCTGCCTTGAGTTCCTGCCTTCACGTCTCTGTGATGAAATGATCTGGACAGACAGCTGAGCTGAACAAAAAGTTACATTTGGTCAGAGTGCTTTATCACAGTAACAGAGCACTTTAGGTTGGTGTAGGAACGTCATCCTGGCAGGAAGATGAACTGAGGCTCAGGGATGGGAAGGCTCAGCTAAAGAGCAGCCAGTGCCTTTGGAGAGACCTGAAGCCCACGTGAGGAAAACCACACCAAGAAGAGCCGTGCTGCAGATGGGATCAGAGCATTTCAGAAGTTACGCAGTAAGAAGCAACCTGGCTCAAAAGCACAACATCTCATAAAATCAAACTGAAATTTTACCTAGTTATCACCACTTCTGCAAAACTCTAAACATAGCAGGCTTACTTTAAAAGGGTTGGAAAATAAAGGTACCTGAAATTAGTGATGGTCTGTGCCTGGGATAGAAATTTGAGCTGTGCCATGGTCTAGCTCAGTCAGGTACCCAGTCATCAGTAAACAAGAGCTTATGCCCTGCTGGTTATATGCTGGGCAGAGTTTGATCTTATTGAGAGATAGAAACAAAGGAGAAATATATATATGGCAATGGATTTCTTCCTCTACACCCCGTGCATCTGATCATCTAGGGTCAGCCCTTTATTTCAGTCCAAGAGGTCACATAAGCTAGGATTTTAACACAATGCCTAAGCTATGCACAGTTGTTGGTTACCAGAGACTCAGAAATTACAAGAGTCAACAACCCAGACCCATTTCCGCTATTGGATAGATAACTCAAAGTTAAGTCCAATTATTTTGACCTCTGTGCGTGTTCTCATTCAAGTATAAGAGAGCTAATGGCCTGCAAGGTTTATGCTGGGTCTCCAAAATGCTAGACCCTTTGATAGATTTCTGTGACCAAGCCAAATGTAAATTTACCTGCCCTTGGAACAAAGCAATAAAATGCATTTAGAGCACTTAGGATGGTCGGTCTTGGTCTTATCGCTTTGCAAATGTGGCTTTGGTGATTTCATATCCTTTTAGGCTGAAGTTTAATATCCCTCTTCTCCAAACAAGAGCCACAGGACAGCTTATGGCTCCTAATAGACCCTGTACTTTCTCCTAATGGGCCTCTCCACACAAGGTTGGTTTCCCCAGTAAGGGCTTTAGGTACGTGTAGCACTCAGAGAGGCTATTCTGTGCGAGATGACATCAGAAGTGCTCAGGGACTCTGTGAATGTGAACACGCCTTCTGCTAATCCTAAGAGCACAGAGTTTGATATAGGCAACCACGTGCACAGATGAAGCCTGGCATCTAGGATACCCGCTCTGTTATATCGTCCTTAACCCCACAATTTCTGCTGTGTTGTTATCTTTTCATAAAGACTATTTCTAATGCACTTTCACAATATTAGGGGCATATAGAAACACTGAATCCGTGCTAAACTACAGGTATACCAGCTGTTTATAAAGTTTATGACAGGAGTTTAGAATGTTTTTACTCCCCCTAAAGCATAGAATTCTATCATTTTAACTACAGGCAGAACAGCAAGTAGTCCATGTTTGACATTGTTGCAAAGTAAAAATGAACATTTATTTCCCTGGAGCATCTTTTCCTAACAGTACTTAAACTATCAGGCCATCTAATCATCATGCCGAAGTTTTAGTGATATAAACAAGACAACTCCATTAGTCTGTGGTCAAGTGCCATGGATCACTTCAGATTCATCTAGTCACGGAAACATTTGCAAATAATAATACTTAACTTTTAAGCATGTGAGACATTTTTTATACTAATAAAAATTGTACTTTAAATCATCATGCTTATGAGTCAACAGGCATTAAGTGTTATGGATATTTGACTTACCTGTTCCTATAGATCTTGCTTTTTAACTTGTGATTTTGTGTGTGTGTGTGTGTGTGTGTGTGTGTGTGTGTGTGTGTCTCACATAGGATCTGCCATCCTATGTAGTTCTACACTTCTATACTACCAAATGTCTTCTCACAGCTATACCACCTCCAGAAGTCTTCCTGTCAGAGAACTGAGCCATCATGCCCACTAGGCATCTCCCCATTCACAGTCTCTTAACTCTCCAATCACTCTGTCTCTAGGAATTTGAACTTAGCTATTCTAAATACCTCTTATGAACAGAGTCGCAGAATATTTTTTTATTTGTGACCAGTTTGCTTTGCGCTCAAAGCTCATTGGTACTGTGCTACAGAATGCCTTCCCATTAGAAGCTGCCCAGTATTCCATCACATGCGTGGGCTCCGTGCTTTAAATCCACCTGTTGCTAGTCTCTTGTATTGCTTACAGCTTTGGCCCGTTGTGGAGAATGCCGACACAAACATGCATCATACCTCTTTGCGTCTCGTTTGTCTTCAGATATACACCTAGAGCAGGAGTTTCTAGACCAGATGCTAATTTTACTGAGGAATTTCCATGCCTTTTCCACAGAAGCTTTCTGGTTTCACATCCTCCCAAGGTGCACAGGACTGCAACTTCTTTGCGTGTTCACCAACAGTCATTTTCTGTTTTGTTTTGAATAGTTATAAAGTGGAGATGAGGTGTTATAACTCCACTTACGAGCACCCACGGAGAGAAAGATCCTGACCTGGGGTGTGCAAGCACTACGAACCTTTCCTGTGTGGTCAGTTCACTGATCCAGCATTGCCTGGATCTTAGAACTCTTCTACAATCTAGAAAGCTAACAGACCTGTGCCTAGGGATTTACAGCCGTGGTCCTTTCGTGAGATGCAGTACAGCATGCATCAAGCACTCACGTGAGCACAGTCCCGCAATTATGATTCTGCTTCAAGTGCATTTGCCAATCCCCCATTGAAATACATGTCTGCACCCCAGTGACACTGCTCCCTGGGAAGACCAGGGAGGCCATGGAAGCAGGAAGTTGGTTGCTAGGGGCAGTGGAGTTCTGTGATACAGTATCAGTTTAGTCATGCGTATTCCCACCTAAGATCGTGACACTAGCTACAAATGATCCCACCGTACATCACCTGCACACTTTAACAAGAGTAGCAAGGACCCCTCCTCTTAACCTCTCCTCCATGTTTAAGCAATATAACGTGCTGTGGTGGGAACTTGGCACCAGGTCCAGTATGAATCTCAGGTCAGGATTGTTTAACATGCACTGCTTCCTAAGCCGAGGATTTATTGAACACAATCCCCCTTGCCCTGCAGGGCTCCTGGCCATTTCTACCTCTATGGAATAGCTCACACATTCATTTGCATATCCAACCAACATGATTTCTGTTGAGTACCATCTCCTCAGTTCTGCACGTGTCAGTGTGAAAATGGCAGCTTATGTCCCTGAAATTCTGGCTCCAAGGGTCTGCTGGTGTCTATGGAAGATTCACAATGAGATGCTGTCTGTGGAAGGATGGTGTCTACACAACGCAGTGGAATCACAGGTCACTTTACCATAGATTCCAGCCCCAGTTCTCTGGTATCTGCTG
Source organism: Nannospalax galili (assembly GCF_000622305.1). Lineage (NCBI taxonomy): Eukaryota > Metazoa > Chordata > Mammalia > Rodentia > Spalacidae > Nannospalax > Nannospalax galili. The sequence continues at coordinate 548,279 of NW_008342003.1, read as the reverse complement.
CCCAAAAGCACTGTATGCTAAATGCGTTTTGTTGAGTTTCTACCTGAGCGTGACTTGGATTTCTTACAGAAAAGAATCATAGGGTTTGTGTAAAACACAATTTAGAGTTAAAGTGCCCAGATCATGTGCCCACCTCTGCCTGCCATTGCTTTGGCTTGAGAGTGAGAGTTTTCTGGGTTGCCACGTGGCAGTCAATGTGTCTATTCAGCTCCCGTGTCCCCTTGTCCTTTGTGCTGTGAACATCTCTCTTTGGTAGCTGTTCTCATTTGCATCTCCACTGTTGTGACAAAACACTCTGACCACTTCCATCTTGGGGAGGAAAGCATTTATTGACTTACATCTCAGGGTCACAGTTCATCAGGGAGTCCAAGGTAGGAACTCAGGGCAGGAACCTGGAGGCAGGAGCTGGAGCACAGGCCATGGAGGAATGCTGCTTGCTGGCTTGCTCCCCTGGCCCCTACTCAGACTGTTTTCTTATACAACACAGGCCCACCTGCCCAGGGGTGGCACTACCCACAGTGAACTGGGTGGTCCCATATCACTCAACAAAAAGGAAATGCCCCACAGACATGACCACAGGGCTGTCCAGTGGAGGAAATGCCCCAGTCGAGGCTCCCTGTACCCAGGTATATAAAGTTGACAACTAAAGCTGTCCAGCACAGTAGCAAAGATGGATGTGTCAGAATGTGTCTCTTGGCTGAATCTGACTTTGGTAGCACATGGGTTCAGAAGAGGGTCGTGTGTGCAGTCTCTTGTGACACATAGTTCAAGGGGTCCATGTCTCTATCAAGGCCCCTCTGAGAGTTCTCAGCTCCCCAGTCCGTGTGTCCTCTTGACCTCACCTTAAAATGCATTTCTGAGGAGGCTGGAATCAGCTGAATTGAGTACAAGGGTGCAGGCACCTGACCAAAGTGTTCCATTTACTTCCCTGCAGTCTTTAACAGGCTGTGGTTAAAATGGGAGGGAAATGCATTCTGTCCACAGCACAAATTGCTTTTCTTTCTGAACAGAGTGGTGGTATTTCCTGGCCCAAGGTTTTCTTGGTTGTTGAATTTGGTCCTTGTTTTGTTGGTCTATGAACTAAGAAAGAAAAGAACAAGACTTTGTAACACAAATCAAGAGGTAATAATTTAGTCTTTTAGAAAAGCAGGCTTATTCCCACATCTTGTTCCAAGATATGGAAGACAGTTCCTCATTAGCAAGCACTTAGGAGTTCATCAGGAGTCTATGAGGCATCAGAAAGTATAAAAATATGACCTTGGGGCTGGAGAGATGGCTCAGTGGTTAAGAGCACTGGCTGCTTATACAGAGGACCTAATTCAATTCCCAGGACCCACATGGTGGTTAACAAACAGCCATAACTTCAGTTCCAGGAGACTGGACACCATCTTTGGGCCTTGCACAACACAGGTCCATGTATACACATGCAGGCAATACATTCATACACATAAAAATAAATAATAAAATATTTAAAATATATGACTTCATTCACTTGGCCGTGTGCACTCATAGATAGGTACTCCGGTGTGTCTGTTCTGTGGAACAGTGTCAGTTAAGTTCCCTAGGTTTACTTTCCAACCCTTCTACCATGTTGTCAGGCCTCAGGCTCCTGGAACAGGAGCTGTTCTAAAGCACACTCTCCTTTATAAGCCTAGAACAGGAGAGAGCACTAGGTAATGTCTTTATGTCACAGCAAAGACTGGAATGTTGAGGAGTGGGAAGGAGACAACCTAAAGAGAGTTTGTTTGAGAAGACCCCTGAAAATAGGTTCCCAGGTCTTCCTTGATAATACGGAACTCAGAGAAGGTCAGAGGATGAACAGCACTTTTTGTACAATGTTTTTAATGCTTTGAATTTTAAACAATTTGAGGGGAGATGGGAGCCATGTTAGGTAGATCCACTGTGAGGCTTTCCCCATTGAGTGAGCTAAGAACCTTGACACATCAAATCCCATTTTCTGAAGAAAATCGACAGCTTCCGAAGATCAGTGGGAAAGCTGTCTTTAAGAAGAGAGCCAGGGGTTCATCTTGAAGGTCTCTTTGCAGAGTCTGCACTGTCATTTGTTCAGGTTACATGTGCCTTCAAGGTGTGTCACAGGCTGATGAAGATTCTGGGTGTCTTGGTTTGTGAGGTTCCCTTCTAGATGGTGTGGCCTGAAGCCATACTGTTCCAGTGCGCTGTACCGAGCCACCAGCCATTCCTGCCTACAGGGAAACCCCCATTTCTGCTGGTCTTAGCATGTTGTTATAGGACTCGTCCTTGGGAAAGGTGAACAAATTTCTGTTCACCACAGGTAGCACCGTGACGACGAGTGAACGATGGCACCCAAGTCCAGTTTGCACTTATTGGACTTGGTTACAGGAGCCTGGGTGCTTCACTGAGAAGTCCCACTCCAGAATGGGTGATGACTCGGGAAAGATGCATCACATCAGTGTGGGCGATGACCCAGGAAAATGCATCATTCCAGAGTGGGTGACGACTCAGGAACAATGCATCACTCCAGTGTGGGTGATGGCTTAGGAAAGTTGCATCAAATCAGTGTGGGTGACGAGTCAGGAAAGATGCAGCACTCCGGTGTGGCTGATAACTCAGGAGAGCTGCATTACTGCAGTGTAGGTGATGACTCAGGAAAGATGCATCAAATCAGTGTGGGCGACGAGTCAGGAAAGGTGTCGCCAGAGCTTCCCGCACTAGCTGCAGGCAGACCTTCTGCAGTCCCTTTTACCTAGTGGTGATTTCCTGCTTTTCATGTAACTTCCGAGAGGAGCCCTGTGAATTCTTGCTAAGTTTCATGTGCTTCTCCTTTTCCTACGCAGCACATGCCCACACCGGGAGAACAGAGCCATGGGTGTGGTAAGAAAACACACCTCCAGGTCACGTGCTCCTTTGTCTGCAACGATACGAACAACCAACTTCTTTCATATTGTCTGTGTTTGCAAAAAAGCTTTGTCAATAATCTAGAGCAGACTTGTAGTCTGTCAAACAACCTCTCACAGCAGTTTAGTGCCAACCACGCCATCTCCTCAGCAAGGCAAATTAAGTTTGATGAGCACAGTTACTATGTGTCTCCCTCCGGTGGTGCCCACCAGTGTTAGAAACGCTTCAGGACCAGCGTTCACGGTCACTTCCTCTCTTCCCTTTCCGTTTAACCCTTTTGTTCCCTGTACCTTTTCCACGACTCAGCCCTTATCATCTCCCCGCATGCGACTTGTAATAGTTTTCTCCACACCTGTTTTATTGTACCATCCTGCACATTAATGCAAAGGATTTTCATAAACTAGTTCAAGATGCATGATAACAGAATTATCCAAATCTCGCATCGAGCACGCTTGGGTTGGGAGTGACTCTGGGAATGCTCCCTAACTTTGGTTCAGTTGTTTAGCTGGATTGGTTTGGTTTTGTGACGGGCTCTTGGTATGTTGTCTGGGCTGGATTCTGATTCATGGGCTTAAGCAATCCCCTTGCCTCTCAGCCTGCCAAAGAGCTGCGGTTATAGGCACGGTTTACCATACCCTGGTGAGATTCTTTATTTTTGAAAATATTTAGTTCTATTTTTAAAACTGTGCTTATGTGTGTGTCTGTGGGGAGGTATGTTCATGTGAGTTCAGGTCTGTGGCATCCATACAGAGGGCATCAGAGCCCCTGAAGCTGGAGCTGCAGGTGGTTGTACGTGGCCTGATATGGGTGCTAGGAATCAAACTCAGGTCTTTTGCAAGAGGTGAGCTCACTCTTACCACTAAGTCATTCCCACAGCCCCAAGATTCTTCTTTTATGGCACATTGAACTGCAGTTAAGCTGCGACTGCCTTTGCATAATGTCTTAGCAAATCTTTTCTTCCAAATTTTGTGTGCTCTCGTTGACATGCATCATGTGATCTCATTGTAAACTCTGAATGTCACTGTTCTTGATGCATTAGCTGAGGAAATAGAGACTCAGTTTGGTTTTAGTCCAGACTGATGAAGTTGGTGCAGGACAGAGTATAGTTTAAACTCTGACTCTGATTCTAGCCACCACACGCTGATTAGACTCTGGAAGTTCCTTCTTAGTAACGATGCTTCCCAGATGCTAATTTTCATGGACAACAGAAATTAGAGGTATGGTGTGATCCTGCCCTGCTTAGCAGAGTGCTAAGGTGCTGATCCAACCTGTGTTCTCAGAAATGACTTCTCTTTGGGAATGGTTCCTTTTATATATAATTGATAACAGGATAGAAAAAACTAATATTCGTTTTTTCTAATGACCTAGGATTCATGACTCACATCAAGTTTATAATCAAGTTCAACATATCAGATTGACATGCATCAAAATGAGAAAAGCCCGCAGGAAAATATTTGACCTAGTAAAAATTTAAACAGCATCAGTAACAACTGGGAATACAAAAGGTCTCATTCGTTTAAAAACCTTTATTTCATTTTGAGATTCTTAGAAGAGTCGCCACAGGATGCCTTTCTCTTTGAAGCTCAAAGAGTGATGTTGGAGTCCTGTAAAGAACCTTCCAGGGATTAGGGGATGATCAGACATGTGAGCCTGTGGTATCAGGCCAACCTAGCTGTTCTCTTTGAAAATGGTTTTTTTAAGTCATCTACATCATCAGCTTGCTTTCAAATGCCACATAAAAGTTTGCACAGGCTTTTGAAGGAATCATTAGTTTCACAGAGTGCTAGAGGGGAGAGAACTCGGTATTCTCTTCTGTTTACTGTTTCTTTCTAGATAACCCTGATCATAAGTCAAGTTCTTTACCCCTAAAAAGGTTTCAAGGGTGAACAAGGTAATGGACAGAAATGCCCACATCAGCTTCTAGCACAGAATAAGCACTCAGTACATGTGCTCTGCTGCTCTAAGGACTTGACCCCCATCCAGTGACATTCCCTGTACACCACCCAACTCCTGCTGGTCAGAGAAGAGACTCTGGGACTAGAACTCACTGGGTCGTGCCAGAGTTGAAACAGAGCATCTTGCTGCTGTGTCTAGAATCTCATTCTGGATGTTACTATCTAGGAATGAGATATGTTTCATGGGAAGAGTCTCAAAGTCCTCAGAAGAAACATTAAATGAAGCTCATGGCTTCAGTTACCAGCCCCACAATTATCCCAGTTAAAGGTCAGATCAAATCCTTGTTCCTTAGCAACCATATTGAGGACAGTGATGAAAATTCACCTTCTAAGAAAATATTTTTGTCTCTAAAACTATGTCCCCAGTCCTGTGCTAAGCCTCTAAGATACCTGATTTATTGCATCTTACCAGAGAGGATGGAGCCCATATGTAAATGAGAAGTCTTCATGCCTTCAGGCTTTTTACCCATCAAGTTTCTGCTCAGTTCTGTAGCTTTAACTATTTACACATCAAGCAACTTCATTTTTTTTTTCTTTTGATGCTGGAATTCAAACTCGGGGTCTTTGGAACGCTAAGCACGCGTTCTCCCACTGAGCTGCCCACCCAGCCCAATGAACTACTTTGATTGAAACTTTTCCTGGATGGAGAATTCTTTCCTGTGCCTTTTAAGATTAATGTTGACTAAAGAGAGGGTCGTTCAAGACCACTCTGTTCTGTACTGTTGTGGCTCCTCTGACAACTTAGACACAGCTGACGTGTGTTGCTAGCCATTCTCTGTGTGCACACCTGTGCTGTTTGACTGTGTGTGACTGCTGTTTTCTCTGCAGACCTGTCCTTGAGACCTCTTGACCTAGCAGCCACTTCTTGTCAGCCCTGCATTAGGCCGCTGTCTCCACAATCCTTCCAGTGCCATCCACTGTTATGAATTAAGCTGTACAATCACACTTGCCAGAACTGTGCCTGGATAACAGTGCGTCGGCCCTGGGCAAGGCCTCACTGGCCTGGCCTGTGAGGTAAAGGTATGAACTTCTGAGTGTTCCTGACTTCAGCTGCTCTGGTGTTGGGCTGCTGCCCCCAAGAAAGTAAAAGCCCACTGGGGAGATATGACGTGTGTGTGTGTGTGTGTGTGTGTCTGTGTGTATGTGTGTGTGTGTGTGTGTGTGCACGCGGGTGCAGGGATGTGTTAGAGCACTGTGTGTGTGTGTCTGTGTCTGTGTGTATGTGTGTGTGTGTGTGTGTGTGTGCACGCGGGTGCAGGCATGTGTTAGAGCAGATGATCTGATTGGGAGTGACACAGTGGAGAGAGACATAAAACTTCAGGAATGGCAATGTGTGGAGCCTGAGAACGGTCTCTCTTACATGGAAGACTAATTTGTAATCTGTAACTGGGAGGATCGTTTGTTTGGGCTTTTGCAAGGAGGGAAAGGTGGATATCCACAACATTCTTTCCAATGCTTTATTGCTGCTGAGAATTCGCATGGAAAAGGGCAGTGCAACCAGTTCCTGATTTCAGAGTGGTGAGCACATGACAACCCCCAGCCCTCTGTGGATCTGGAGCTTTGGGAGACTGAGGCTCACACCCTGGTGCTCATATCCCTCATGCATCTGTTTCTGCTTCTGTGAGAACAATAAGAGTTGATGTCACTGGACTCACCTGCCTGCAAGGTGATATCTTTAGTGCTGTGTCTGTTACCGTGTCCCACTTACGCATCCTTTCCTTTATCCTGCTGTAGCTGACATAGAGACAGACACAGATTGACTGATCATCTTATTCAAAGTGACAGAGTAAATGATGCTTTCAGGATTTGAACTCAGGAGATTTGATTCCAAGTTCACATTCCTGTGATCCTAGAACTTGAGGGGTGAAGGCAGAAAGTTCAAGAGTTCAAGGCCAACCTGAGCTGCGTAGGGAGTTTCAGGACAGCTTAGACTACATGAGACCCTATCTTTTTTTTATGCTTTGAAGAATTAATTTTTAATTTTTAAAAATTTAATAACCACATGATTAGAAGAAGCATTTCATTACAGCTTTAACATATTCAGTAACATACTCCAGAGCAAGGATACATCTCTTTCAAAAGTGGCTAAAACATTTTTAGGTTCACAGTTGAATTAATACAGTTATACAATATTGAACACAGTATAAGCCCTGTAAGACATAAAATTGGATGAGTTTTTAACCTTTAAAAAAGATCTCCATTTCATTTTAAAATATACTGTTTCTTACAGAAAGACTCATTGTGTTTGCCACTAACACTGAGATGTTGGCACATGTGTCTCTGATCTGTTTGTATCTGATTATTACTAGTCATAATCATTTGCACTCAGATCCTTGGTGCCTGTGTATGTCTATAAAACCATTGGGTAGATTTCAATGGTAATGTTTTTCACCTCTACTGATTAACATGACAAATTTTTACGCTTCCTCCTCAAATATAATACATTTTTTAATTCATTGATTTTTTTTCTGTGTGTGTATATCACACAGAACATCCCAAACCATCTTATTCAACTATACACCGACTTCCCAGATGGCATCCTCCCATTGCTTCCCTCCCCCGACTAGAGCCCTTATACTCTGTTATCCCTGCTACTGTCTGCTGTGTTGTCGGCACCCCCAGCCATTCCCCACTACTTGTCCATCTGTTGAATCTAGACAGCCTATCTAGAGGTATTTGTTTTGGAGGGTCAGCTGTTCCTCATCTAGCAGCAATCAGATGCCAATATTCCTTTAGATAAGATTGGGGTCTGCTGTTCATTTTCCCAGTTCTATGCTGGTTACTATCTGGGAGTCTTGGGCCACCCTGACCAACAACTCAAAAGAAGGTATCTCCTACCTGGCATTGTTGCTTGTTATGTAGCCTTTAGCTATGCATATGGACTCTTAAGAAATTATATTGGCCACTTTAATCTTTGGTTGTACTTTCCTTTTGGGCATTTAAGGCCATACAGTTGGCCCAGATAAACCAATTTATTTTACTCTTAAGGTCATTTGAGGATCTGTTCCCCAGGGGTCACTTGGGCTTGAGAGGAGCCCCTGGCTCCTTTCTTTTACCAGTTCTGCCTATGTGAAGATAAGTCAAAGGTCCTGCTCGACCATGGCTGGCTTCACTTGGAAGCATGAAGGAAATGATTCCTCTGTGTTGACCCTCCTCTTTGTAGACTGGACACTGGTTCAAGTCCATCTGGTGGGGTCTCCTTGGCCTCCTTGATCAAGAGGACAGGTGACCCACCACATTTACAGGAAATTTTTGGAAATGTTCATTGTCCCCTGGAACTAGTTGACCTAGGAGGGCAAGGAGCCAAAACTTTCCTTTATGTCCCTCTGACCAAATTATTATAGACCTCAAAGTATGTCTGTTAAACACACAAGAAAGTTAGTTCCACCAGTCTGGTACTTTTAATTACTGTGTGCCATGTAGATAAAGCTTGGGCAAAGACCAACTGTCCTGAGATAAACCTTACCTAGACATATATTTCTTGATCTACTATGTATAATTTGTCAGTAGGATGTTGGACTAATATGGTTCTCTCTGCTTTTTATAACTAGCTAGGCATCATTTATCTCTCGCATTGTCTAACCCCACCATAATGGTTTCCCTAATTAAGGTGCCCCCATTTTCCCCCTTTCTCCCTTAATAATACCCTTCTCCTACCTCTCTTGAGCTCCTTCTTTCCCTTTATCCCCTAGGTTCCTTGTATACCCTTCCCTCCCCCTCCCTTAAACTAACCCAATTTTTATCCGTATCTCCCTTATTAAGGCCTGTTTCCTACTGTTCTTCTCTTTCAGGTTCTTTCTTTTCCTTTACCTCCCTGTTTCCTTTCCATTATCCTGATTCCTGTAGTTATATCTGCATATATACTCACTTATCAGGATTTGGATCTAGGAGCCACATATGAGGAAGAACATACCTCAATTTTTTTTCTGAGTCTGTGTGACTTCATTTAGTATAACAGTTTCTAGTTCCATCCATTTACCTGCA
>NW_008342003.1:537466-538881 GCF_000622305.1 Nannospalax galili | reverse complement strand
GATTTTCTCCCATTATGTGGGTTTTCTGTTCACTTCCCTGGTTGCCTCCTTTGATGTAAGGAAGATTTCTAGTTTAATGAGGTCCCATTTGTTGATTCTTGCCCTTGTTTCCTGAGCAATTGATGTCTGGTTTAGAAAGTCCTTTCCTATACCTATATCTTATAGGTTATTGCCAATGTTTTCTTCTAACCATTTCAGAGTTTCTTTCTTCATATTGAGGTCTTTGATCAATTTGGAATTGACTTTTGTGCAAGGTGAAAGAAAGGGGTTTAGTTTCATTCTTCTCCAGGTGGAGATTCAGTTTTGCCAGCACCATTTGCTGAACATGCTGTCTTTCCTCCAGTAAACGTTCTTGGCCCTTGTCAAATATCAGGTGGCTGATATTTGGGTCTTCAATTTTGTTCCATTGATCCATGGGTCTATTTTTGTGCCAGTAACATGTATTTTTTATGACTATAACTCTATAATACAGCTTAAAATCTGGTATAGTAAACCCTCCGCTCCTGGCATTGCTCTTAGTGCTCAGGTTTCTTTGGGTATCCGAGGATTTTTTTGCTTCCATATGAATCTTAGGATGTTTTTTTCCAACTCTGTGAAGAATATCATGGGGATTTTGATTGGCATTGCATTGAATCTGTAAATGGCTTTTGGTAGGATGGTCATTTTCACAATATTAATTCTTCCAATCCATGAGCATGGGAGGTCCTTCCATCTTCTGATGTCTTCCTCAATCTCTTTCTTTAAAGATTTAAAATTTTCATTGTAGAGTTCTTTAATGTCTTTGGTCGGGTTTATTCCAAGATATTTTATTTCTTTTTGCAGCTATTGTGAAGGGGAGTGTTTCCATGTGCTCTTTTTCTGATTGCTTGTTATTGGCATAAAGAAAAGCTATAGACTTTTGTAGGTTAATTTTGTAACCTGCGACTTTACTGAATGTATTAATAATTTCTAGGAGTTTTCTGGTGGAATTTTTTGGCCCCTTAGATATAATATCATATCATCTGCAAAAAGGGATAATTTGGTCTCTTGTTTTCCAATTATTACTCCTTTAATTTCCAGCTCTTGTCTTATTGCTCTTGCAATAATTTCAAGTATTAAGTTAAAGAGAAGTGGAGATAGTGGACAGTCTTGTCTGGTTCCTGATTTCAATGGGAATGCTTCCAGTTTTTCTCCATTTAGAATGATATTGGCTGTGGGTTTGTTATATATGGCTTTAATTATGTTGAGGCATATTCCCTCCAGTCCAATTCCCTCTAGGACTTTGGACATAAATGCATGTTAAATTTTGTCAAAGGCCTTCTCGGCATCAATTGAGATGACCATGTGGTTCTTGTCGTTGAGCCCATTTATGTGATTTATGACATCTATTGACTTACGTATATTGAACCATCCCTGCATCTCTGGGATAAAGCTGA
>NW_008342003.1:536077-537024 GCF_000622305.1 Nannospalax galili | reverse complement strand
TCGGGAGGTTTTGTATTACTGTTTCAATTTCTTTTTGTGTTATGGGTCTGTTTAAGCTGTTAATCTCTTCTTGGTTTAGTTTTTGTGGTTCCCATGCCTTGAGATGTCCTTCCATTTCTTTTAGGTTTTCGAATTTAGTAGCATATAGGTTTTTAAAGTATTCCTTATAATGTTCTGTATCTTTCTGGTGTCTGTTGTGATGTTTCCCCTTTCATCTCTGATTTTGTTGATTTGGAGGTACTCTTTCTTTCTTTTGGTTAACTGGGCTAATAGTCTGTCAATCTGGTTTATCTTTTCAAAGAACCACCTCTTGGGTCATTGATTCTTAGTATTGTTTTCTTTGTTTCAATTTCATTAATTTCTGCCCTGATTTTTGTTGTTTCTTCTTGTCTGCTGGGTTTGGGTTTCATTTGTTGTTGCTTTTCATGTGTCTTGAGTTGCAATGTTAAGTCATTTATTTGTTTTCTTTCTGATCTTTTAATATAGGTACTTAGAGCTGTAAACTTCCCTCTAAGGACAGATTTCAGTGTGTCCCAGAGATTTTGTTGTGTTGTATTGTCCTTTTCATTTAGTTCCAGGAATACTTTTCTTTCTTAATTTCTCTTTTGACACATTCATCATTCAGGAGTGTGTTGTTTAATCCCCATGTGTTCATGTGGTGATAGTGTTGATTTTAAGCTTTATTGCATTGTGGTCTGATAGAATGCATGGAATTATTTGTCTTTTTTTATTTGTTGAGGCTTGTTTTATGCCCCAGTACGTGGTTGATTTTGGAGAAGGTTCCATGTGGTGCTGAGTAGAAAGTATGACCTTTGGTACTTGGGTGGAATATTCAGTACATGTCTGTTAGGTCCATTTATATATAGTATTGTTTAATTCAGATGTCTCTCTGTTAACTCTCTGCCCTGTTGACCTATCTAATGCAGACAGTGGAGTATTGAAGTCCC
>NW_008342003.1:534987-535914 GCF_000622305.1 Nannospalax galili | reverse complement strand
TTTAGTTTAAATTCTGTTTTGTCAGATATTAGAATTGCTATACCTGCTTTTTTCTTAGTACCATTTGCTCTGTATATTTTTTTCCATCCTTTCACTTTGAGGTAGTGTCTATCCTTGAAAGTGAGATGAGTTTCTTGCAGACAACAAAAAGATGGGATTTGTTTCTTAATCCATTCACCTAGTCTGTGTCTTTTGACTGGGGAGTTCAGTCTGTTAATATTTAAAGTTATTAATGAAAGATGTGTATTGAATCCTGTAATTTTTTATTAGGTTTACATTCTTCATATAGCTGCACTTTTCCATAGTTATAATGTCACTGAATTTCTTTCTGTAACCCCTTGGGTATAGACATTCCTTTCTTCAGCTCTTTGTATTGATTCCAGAACTCTCTGAAGGGCTGGTTTTGTGGACATGAATTCCTTCAGCCTATTTATGTCATGGAAGATTTTCCTTTCCCCTTCGACAATAATGGACATTTTGGCTGGGTATAGTAATCTGGGTTGGCATCTGTGGTCATTTAAAACTGGGAATACTTTGGTCCAGGTTCTTCTGGCTTTCATAGTTTTCACTGAAAAGTCAGCTGTGATCCTGATGGGTTTTCCTTTATATGTGAGTTGTTGTTTCTCTTTTGCAGCTTTCAGTATTCTCTCCTTGTTCTGTACATTTAGTGTTTTTATTATGATGTGCCGTGGAGAGTTTCTGTTCTGGTCCTGTCTATTTGGTGTTCTATATGCTTCTTGTATTTGTATGGGTATGTCTTTAATTTTGGAAATTTTTCTTCCACTATTCTGTTGAAGATCTGGTCCATGCCATTGTCTTGGGATTCTTCTCCTTCCTGTATGCCTATGATTCGTAAGTTTGGTCTTTTTATGGTGTTACACAATTCCTGCATATTCCGTTCTTGTGCTTCTTTAAATTTTCCATAAT
>NW_008342003.1:505340-534928 GCF_000622305.1 Nannospalax galili | reverse complement strand
CATTTCATTCATCCTGTTGGTGAGGCTTTCTCCTGTCGTTTCTAATTGGCTTATTGAGTGTTTCACTTCCTTCTTCATTTCAGTCTGAATTCTTCAATATTTCTAGCTCTTTTCTGAATTCATTCAGTTTATCCCTATCTCCCTTCAGTTCTTTGATTTCTCTGTTTGTGTGTTCTTTAAATTCACTGAATTCTTTTATCATGTTTATAATTGTTCTTTTGGGTTCCGTGTCCTGCATTTTCTCTAGGGGGTTCTCATTGTACTCCTCTAGAGGACGATTGGTATTTGGTGGAGATATGGTATTTTGGTTTTTCATGTTGTTATTTTTTCTCCATGATTTTGACATGTGAATTTCTTTTGTAGTTTCTGATTCTTGTGTGAGACTCAAGCCTTCAAGTTTAGGTCTGCTTCTTTTTGTAAACTTTATGTGCATTTGTGATTTATTTTTTGGGCATGAAAATTGGTTCCTCTAAGCTTCTGGTTCTCTCTTTTGATTTTATATTGGAGTGGCCAGATTGCTTTTGTCTTCAGGAGTTCCCACAGAGGCCCAAGTCAGATGAGGATCAGATGCTCTCAAGCTTTCTCCTAAGGTCTGGATCCCTCCAGGAAAGATTTTGGCCTCAGGAATTTGGGGGTTGGTTGGACTGGCCTGGGAGCCGGTCCCAGTAAAGGTGCTGGTCTTGGGCAGCTAGTGTCCGTGCCACCCAGAGATGCAAAGGAAGATGGGGGCAGGAAGAGGCCCCAAGGGCTCCTGAGGACTGCACTGAGGAACTGGGTTGGTCTGGATGCAAAGGATTAGGAAGTGGAAAGGTCAACCCCCTGCGACAGGAAGAGGCTGGCAGATTGCGCAGCCCAGGGAAGCAGAGGGTGGTGAGGGTGGAACCAGGCCCAGAGTGCTCCTGGGACTTTGAGAAGGAACTGGGTCCACCTGGATGCAAGGGATCTGGAAGCAGTGCTGGCCCCAGGCCAAGAGGTCAGCCCAGGCATCGTGGAAAGAGGGTGGTGGGCTGTGCAGATCAGGGAAGCAGAGGGAGGTGAGGGCCATGAGACCTTATCTTAACAAATATCAATATGGTAAGACCCTGTTGCTGAAGACACCACGCACTTTGATCACTGGCCATGGAGAAATCAAGCCTTCACCTACATAGAAGCTTCATTGCTCCTGGCTAGGTTCCATAGTACTGGAAGGTGTTGTGCAGGCTGTTGAGGGAGAAAAGTCATCAACAGTCTTACCCAGTTGTGAACCCTTCCAGCTACAGTATTATCCATCCTGGTAGATATAGGCTCATGTGTACAGTAGTGACCTGACCATTTTGGGGGTAACCAACTGCTTTCTGATTGAACTTAAGGCCCACACCATAGGACCCTTGCATTTGTGAACTCAAAGGAGCTGTGGTTGCTTGTGAAAGATCTGCAGACCATCAAGCCAGACAACATTCCACTATGGTTGGGGGAGGAGCTCATGGGTTCCCACCCCAGCTCTTTTGGGATGTGGCCCCTGGTCGCTTGACTGTGCTTCAGTGGATGGGCCCAGATCCATGTGTATAAGGCAGCACTAATTAGTCTAATGGGTTATAAAAGCATGGCCCCGAGACACGACATTGGGGGATATCTGAGTTGTTATGCTGAAAATACATTGTATACATGTATGAAATTCTAAAAGAATAAATAAGAATATTATATCAAAAAAGAAAGAAAATAAACATAAATAACAGAAAAGCAAACAGAAGCAAAAGATGCTTTTCCTCCTTATGACTCGTTGGTTGATGCCATGTTCCAGCCAGACCCTTTAGGGACACAGGAAGAACCGAACCACATCCCAGATGAGCAGTCCTCGGGCTCCTGGCAGGACATGTGATTCAGGTGAGTCCGCTCTGCTGACTTTCTTTGCTGTTGAGCAGCTTTTGTAATGCATTCCAGCCCCAAAGTGCTTCCTTCCTTGAGACACAGTTGGATGTTCGTTCTTGAGTGTATTCTAAAACGTGAACTAATCAAACCAGAGCGGATTTTCGGAGCCACGTGAACAAACAACGCAGCGGATTCAGGCTCGTTGTCTCACTCCGCCTTTTTCTGTTTGTCAGGTATCTGCCCCCAGATAAAAGCCGCCGTCCTGGCACCGGGCTTTGCTTGCTTCTCAACACATATTTTAGTCTCGTCTATGTGGAAGGTCCATTGGACAAAGGCTTCATTACTTTCAGTGTGCATACTGTGAAACAGGCAGGTAAATCATGGACCCCAGGCTTTGGTAATCAGAGTAAATGGGTAGAAGATGTGTTGTGATGCTTTACTTTTTCTCAGCAATTCCTGGAGTTTGGTAAGCTTCACTGGGTCTCCAAGTCGTAGTGAGAATTCTCACGCCAGGCCTCTGCCACTGCCAGCTGGGGCTGTGTTAGCTATTCCTGTCATGTGCTGCATTGGGGATGGCATTTCTAGGACCTGCCACACTATAAGGGGCTTTGACTTATTTCTAAGAGACTAGGTGGTATGCAAATAAGTTAGGTCAAAAGCCCCAGACACCCCCACTGTCCCAATGAGGCAAGAAGCATGATCTGTGTGATTCTCAAGGTCAGTTGCTTAATCATTTCACACTGTTGTGTCTTTATTTTTAGAGCCCCTGGACTAGAACAGGCCCTCATCTCAGGAAAGTCCTGTAACCTCAGTGGTCCCCCATGTCTCACAGTGGTGCAGATTCACATGAGGTCATTGGACACCTGGCTTTTTGGTTTTCATTTCTCCCTGTCTGAGTCCTCCTTGGCATCTGTTCCTCCCCCATTTGTTTATCCACACCCTCCCCCTTTAAACTGTCCTGTGCCTAGCAGGGTTTCTACAGATAAGGCATATATCACTTAGTTGTGAAGTTGAACAGTTTGGAGACATTTATCAGATTTTACATTACTAGCACTGGGTATATATTACCCAAGGAAAGTCAACACAAGCTTTGACCATCCATTTTCTTCCCTAGATTTTGCCCGTTCAACATCTGTTTTCATGTGGACTGGGTTCCTTTTGAACTCTAGCACATTTTAAAATTTATGTGTTGATTGATCCTGTGCACATGTGTACACATGCACAGGATCTGTACTGCAGCATGTGTGGAAGTTGGAGGACAACATTCAGGAGTCCGTTCTCTCCTTCCATGATGTGGGGCATGAGAATGGAACTCAAGTCCTCAGGATTGGTGGCCAGTGCCTTCACCCACTGAGCCATCTCACTGAAGCCTAGAGACATGTGGCCTCTTAACTCTGTCAGTCTGAAATGCCACCGTCAGGACTGAGACTCAAGATGCTGTGACTGGCATCAGTGTTTTCTGGGAGAAAGAAGCAAGGAGAATAGCATTTGTCCTGAGGTCATGCGTATTAATTGCTTTTTGCTACTGTGATAAAACAGCATGACCAGAGCAACTCGCAAAGAAATAGTTCATTTGCCTTATGGTTCCAGAGGGAGAGTCTATAATGGAGGGAAGCATGACAGCCGGTCCACTGAGCAACAACCTAAGAGATCACATCTTCAACCACACACAGAAAGAGAGAGAGAACTAGAAGCTGGGTGAGGCTATAAACCGTCAAAGCCCACCCCACGGGTGTACACCCTCCAGAAGGCTGGACCTCCTAAGATTCCCTAACTCCTGAGTGGTGCCATGGACTGGGGACCAAGTGTTCGAACACCTGAGCCTGTGGGGGACATTTTTCACCCAAACCACCACTCCTGCCGCAGGCATGTGCTCCCTTGCTTGGGATTCTCCTTCCCCACTTGTCTCATGAATGCCCAGAATCCATGCATATCTGTTTTCTGTGTCCCTAACCAGAAGGGCAGCTCTTGACCCTCCTCCTACAGCTGCTGGGTAGAGATTATTTTCTCTTTTATTAAGAATTTGTTCTTGGGGAAATAGAGTAACCTTATAAACTTAATGTTACTTAATTAGCCTTTAGTGTCTTCCACATCTACCCGGCACGTCGTCTCTCAGGTGATGAGGCTGAAGTGCACCTTGGGACACACCAGTCCTACTGTCCTTTGCCCATGTCAGGCCCCATGACACTGCTGAGGACAGACTGTTGCTGGCAGAGCCTTTGCTTGCCCTGTTAAACTGAGTGTGTTGACACCTACATACCCACGTGTGCTCTATCCCCTCGCTCTGCTCCCAGCAGTGACTCTGGACCCCATGAAGACTGTTTTCCCTTGCGCTGGCTTGGCACCTCACTCCTCCAAGGTGGAGTGCTATGTTCTCTTATGACTGATGCAAAGGATGAGGGGCTAACTAGGTCACATTCACAGGTGGACTCTGCTAGGTATTAGCTGAGGGCCCACGAGTCAATGCTGGAGCCACGTGAACTTGGCTCTCCTCATCTGTGACGTGAGGCCTCTGTGCTGAGTCTGTGGAGATGTGAATGAGGGTGCAGGTCACTAAGAGCAGCACTGGCCTGACAGTGCTCTGGCGGTCAGTGTGTGAAGCTCAGATCCAGCACATCCTTGTACCCCCTTCCCTGAGGCTCCACTGTGTCACCGTGACCTTCGCCCCTACCTACGAATCTGCCACCCACCTCCTACCAGGCTAAGTGTGAGATGAATCTTTTCAATTCCCACCCAGGGCCGACTCAGGCAGGAAGGACTTGGTGCGTTTACTGACTGTCCCCTGAGGGTATAAATACCCTCCCTCCTCTCCCTGGGGTCAGAGATTGACAGTACCCATGCCAGGGAAAGCACTGAGAAGACCTCTGAGGGATCTAGGATTTCTGGGTGGGCTGAGCAGTGAGCACATGGGCACTCACCCCATAGACATTTACCAGGCACTGATGAACGAGGTAGTAGCCCAGACTGCAGGTCAGGTAGTACCAGCTGGAGAACATATCTTTACATAAGCACACATGACGGTGTAATGAAGCAAATGAGAGCATGCCAGGAGAAAGGGCTGGGAATGTCATACGGTTTGGAAACTATCCTCTGAAAAGGACAAATGACATCACAGTAATTGAAACAACTTACGTAATACCTGTGTGTTCTATACTTCACAAAATTAAACCTCATAAAAATTAGTATCAAAATATTGCAATACAATGGCTTTGGTGCAAGGCAAGGTGACACACACCAATAATCACAGCACTGAGGAGACTGAGTTGGGGGTGGGGCTGTCCTAAGTTCAAGGTTAGCCTAGGCTACATAGCTAGACTCCACTGCCACGCCTGAAAAAAAGCCAAAAAGAAAAGAAAAGAAAAGAAAAGGTAGCTAAGGCTGCCCCATCACTCGTGAGGAGATAAGTATAACTCCTCCAAGTTGACCCCGTGAGTCTGGACTCCTGCCAGGAGCATCTGTATCCTCTGCTCAGGTGGAGACAAATGTGACCTCTCTGCCAAGGTCTCTTTCCCAGATGACTTCCAAGTGTCAGTTTTCAAAGGGAGCCCAGGCAGGAAATCACGTTCCACAAGGGCAGACTGTAAATTCAGTGAACCTGAAGACGATCATCCTTTAACCAAAACCTCACCTTCTCTCATTTACAAGATGAACAAGATGGTGGTGGGATAAAGCTTGGGATTTTTTTCCTGAATTAGCCTGTCAGCAACTGGTGAGTGGCTCCTAGTCAGCACTTTCTACCGCTGTATTTCCTTCTGTGAAGTCAACAAAGCATCACTCTAGTCATGAGAATTCCCTTACTGAAATGTCCGTTGGTCATAATTCTGACCTAGGAATTTGCTAAATGTGTGTGTGTGTGTGTGTGTGTGTGTGATGTGTGTGTGTAGCATATATATGTACTATGTATGTATATTACTAAGCAAAAATTTCAGTTTATGTTTGGGAGGAAGCACATTCTCCTCTCCAGCCTCACTGGGCTGCACACATCCTCCTTGTTCCTGAGGAGCGCACAGCTAAAGTAGCCTGCCAGCAACCGTACCGATCCCTCCAGCTACTGAGAAAGCTTAGCAGTTGGCTAATAACAGAATCGTCCCTGTTCTTCGGGGGCCTTTTTCCCCTTTCCCCAACTATTTTTAAGCGAGCTTTAGAGCAAATGTTCAGGAATCTCTTGCATATATGAAGGGATAATTATTGTTTTGCTGTTCAGTTTAAAACAAATTAACCAAGCAGAACTGTATTTTATGCATTTAAGAGTAAGATAAACAATTCAAATGTGAGCATTTTTTGAATTCCGTGTGATTCAAATTGCTACCCTGTTTCCTGCAGTACAAAATATCACAAGGTCTACTCCCGTGAGTCACATTATTCAGTCATAACAGTATTACTAATATCTCATTTGCTTTTTGAATAAAAAGACAAACATTTCCCTTAATTACTAATTTTAGATCATTTCTTTATATACATTTAATATTGCTGGTATTTTCCCCGCCTCTTTCCCTTGTCCCAGTAAGACACTGGGGCAGCATCTCTCAAATCTACCCAAACTTCCACAGAAGAAGAAAGGTTACCACTTTTGTGGGGAACAGTTCCTTGGAATTGTAGAAATGCTGTGGCATCCAGCACTGCAGCTGAGGTTGTGTGTTCAGAAAATTAAAAGCCAGGATCCCCACAGGAAGGGTGAGATAATGGTATCTGGAGGATGTGTGCACTAAATTTCTCATCTCTCTGAAGGAGCTGACTCATCTCAGCCTCTTGCTGTCAACAGACACCAGTTCCCTGACCTTAGAATCTTCAAACGTTAAGCTAATGCATTTTACTTCCATTTCCAGCGAGTTGTTGGAGGCAGTATCACACACGAGCTCTGACGGACTTTATATTACCAGGATATTGATACTTGCCTGCGCTCAGTTAATTGACTTTTCATTTTCGGGCCCTTATGGAATGATATGCGGGTAGTTGTTACTTTTCAATCTTGTGTTCACGCTTTCATATTGCAATTACTCCACTTTTAATAGAAAACTAAATGGAAAAATCCTGCTTGAGTGTGAAATAATGTGAATTTGCGGGCTGCATATTTTCTGCCTCTATCTTCTTGCATCACACCTCAGAACATCTCCTGCAGATCTCTCCCCTGTCAGCATAATGAAACAGGATAGAGCTGTGAGAATGGGCTAGCCGATTACATAGTAAGATTTGGTAATTATGCCTGGTAGAATCAGAGATTTGATAAGAATCAGATAGAGGTAATGTTTTCAGTGAAGTTGTGAGTTACTAATAAATAAACTCACATCGTATGCTTGGGAGTTTACTGGACAGTCAACACCCAAGGAGGGTGGGGTCGCTTAGGGGGAGAGAGAGAGAGAGAGAGAGAGAGAGAGAGAGAGAGAGAGCTCTCAAGGATGCTCTCCGTTCCTCTGGCTTGCGGTCAGACTTGGACAGGGAAGCGTCATTACCTCCAGAACAAAGCACTGTGCACAGACAGGAAGAGAGAGGACCCTGCCTCATAGGCTGCTCACCCACTCAGCCTTTCTGTGGCCAAGAAACTAGGAATGCAGGGGCCTTGATTTACATCCATTATTTGTGTTATATCTCTGACAGTCACTGAGCAGAGGGTCTTCCCTGTCTCACTGATCTTGAAGCACAGTGGTTGAGCAGCTAACACGACTGGTTTTCAGAACTCTAAGGAATTGCACCCTTTCCTCCATAAATTGCTGTTGGTTTCACTGCAGAAATGAACTTTCAGGTGATTTCTTGATGATGTCAAAATGCTTACAGAGGCTCACAACGGGAGAGGGGCCTTCTGGGTATTTTTTGTGATAGTATATGTGCCTCTGTGTTGTATGGCTGAGAGGATATCTGTATGTTTTATGACAATGTGTGTGTTATACTTGAGTTTCCATGTTGTATCCATCTATCTATCAGGTTTTGTGTGACAGCATTCCTGACTGGTATTAATTACTTTCCTGTGGCTGTGAGAAGACACCATGACCTAGGCAACTTATAGAAAGAACATTTCTAGAATGATAAGGGCCCATCATGGCAGGAGGCACCAAGCAGCAGACAGGCAGGAGCCAGAAGGAGAGGTCACTCTGTAACCCATGACATGAAGCAGAGAGAGTGAACGGGAAGTGAGCAAGGCTAAGAATTCTCAAGGTCCTCGTTTGGTGGGTGGCACACTACCTCAGGGGCTACGTGACACCTCAAAGGATGTATGTCTGCACATCTCAGGGGCTAAGTGTCTGCACACCTCAGAGGGTGGATGTCTGCACACCTCAGAAGTACAAGAGTGTGGTCAGCTGAGGTTAGGGGAAACTCGATTAGCATATTGGCTTCACTATGTGACCTTTAAGAAGTTAAACCTTCTTCTGCCTCAGTTTCTTCATCTTCAAAATGAAAAAAAAATCAGTGCTTGATTTAAAACAATAATAAAATAATATTTGAAAAGTGCTCAATTAGCACACTACTAAGCAAAGTGGGAAAATTTTACAACTGGTATTTTATCATTTTTCTTCAATTTCAGTTGCATCCACACGATGACATTCCCCACGAGTTCCTTCCTTTTTAAACTTTTTAGAGTGTGATCCACATACGACCATTTCAATGATCTCCTGACCTTCTTTTCTTCACCACAAACTAACCGTAGAAACAACAGCCAACTCCTCTCCCTACAGTGCTCTGCTAAAGTCCTGCTTTGCAAACTGCCTCAGAGTTACGTCTCTGAGAACAAACCTATCAGTTTCCTGATGAATATGCTTTTCGGTTAGAGAAATGAGCAAAACTTGTAGAATATGATGGCCTTGGGACCTGTGTTTCTGGGGGAAACAGCGGAGTAGGGAAATTTTTCAACGGACAGGGGCTTTAATCTGAATAAAGCCTGCATTTATAGGCAAATCTGTCAGAAGACCCTTCTTAATGTGGGGAGTGGAATTTACAAAGATTGATTGAACCAAGAAGACTGATCATGGCCTAGAGACAAGCTGAAGTTTGATCCAGTGTCATGAACACACAGGAGCTGATGACAGCGGCTCTACTGTGGAAACGAACCTGTACTGTAACACACAGATAAGAGCTAATCAAAGGTACTATGTAAAATGGTTAAGACCAGAGATGATGCTTGAAGGTCCAAAGTATCCTGAAAGAGAGAGGACCTGGAGATACGGTGTGATTCCAGCAGGTGACGATAGAACCCCAAAAAGACACCACTACAAACAGAAAATGGGGTTAGCAAGGGGATAGGACAGGACGTGTGGGAGATGCCAACATGCACAGCAGAGACAGAAGAGGACTCTGCCAGTGCTCCAAGGAGCACACTGTGAGGTGAACTCAGTGTGGAATGGGGCTGTGAACAGACCTCAGTGAACTTGTCTTCTGAATTTGGTCAGTGAAAGTCCTAGCTGCCTGTCAGCTCAGATGCCATCCTCATTCTGAGAGGATTTTGCACAGACTGGGTTGAGGCACACAGTAGGGTCTGTCTGTGCATATGTCTGCACTGTCTGCCTTATGATGATCAAGTCACAGTCCTCAGCCTGCTGTGGTTAAGTTCGCCTAACTAGAAAATCCCTAGGTGTGACTTCCAACTGCTCCACCTCCTCTCCTGTGGAATTAGAAACTTCCCAGCTTGTTCTGGTTAGGTCTTAAGATAACCAGAGAGTTCATGAGGTGAGACTATGGAATCCAAGTGGAATTAAATATAACAAAATGAACTTAGTTAAGAAGAAAACAAATAGCCTCAAAATCATCTCTGGAATGGTTTTTAAATGAGAGGAAAAAAACGGTCTGATTCTTCTTATATAACTACCATTTTTTTTAAGTGTTTGAAAAGTCACACAAGCACACACAGACTCATCGACTCCCCTCTCCCCTTTGTCTTTGGGGAAGATTCTCCCACCACCTCCCAACCTGCTTGAAAATTGACCCAAAGAACGTTCATCACTGAAAGATCGTACAACTATACGAATCTGATAGCTGGTATTCTGGGCATGAAATAAGTGATAAAACGTGTTTTGATTGCTTGGATTTTTTCATGTGTAATTCGGTGATGTTTTGTGCAGAGTTTCTGCCCAATTGCCACAATCTATTTTAAAACAAGTTTATCACTCTCAAAGGAAACCTTGACTTTAATAAGTCTCCATTTTTTAACCCTCCAGTGGCAATCATATATCCGAATTCCACTTGTTCACAGTTACCTGTTCTGAGCTTTTCAATAGGAGGAATTACCCAGTACATGACCCTTACGCCCAGCTGCTTTTGTTTCAGCACGTTGCAGAATAATATTGTATGGTACAGCTATACCGTATTTAATTTAGTCTTTCACCAGTCGAGGGACATATAGTTTTTTTCTACTTCTTTATTATTAACAGTGCTTATTTGAACATCGAGGAATAAGTTTTTAGCATAGAAATATTTTCCTTTTAAGAACATACTGGGGGTAGAATTGGTAGATCTAATGATTATTCCACACGAACACGCCAAGTAACTTCCAGAGTGCTAAGCGTTTAGACCCCCACCCACAATGCATGATATTTATTTTCCCCACAACCTACACACACCGGTCACTGTGTATTGATTTTGATGTTAACCATCCTACTGAATTGAAGTTCATTGTACTGATACTGACAGACGTTTCTTCCTGACCCGTGCTGCTATGAATCTTTCAATACACTGAACGGCTTCTTTATTTCCCTCTTCCCTCCCTCCCTCTCTCCCTCTTTACTTTCTTTCTTCTTTCCTTTCTTTGTAGTTTATTTCAGTTCTTTGACCACTTTTACATGGGTTGCTTGTCATTTTATTACTAAGTTTTCAGAGGTCTAAATATTCTCCATGTAAATCCTTCCCTGGTTATCTGAGTCAAGGCATTTTCTTTTGATACGTGGGCTGCCTTTTTCCCTGTCTTAATGCTGCTCTTTGAGAACAAAAGTTGTGAAATTTTGTCTTTTTATTTTGTCATGTGCTTTTGCATCCTAAGTCTTTGCTTCACCCAAGGTCCCACGGCTTCAGCCCACATTTTTAATGTATTAGTTATTCATAGGTAGTGCTTACACTGAGGTCCAGGATTCACTTTGAGTCTTTTATTAATTTTGCATTATGTCCGTGGAAGCCCAACACCATACTTTTCATTTGGATACTGTGTTGTTCCAGCACCACGTGTCAGCCTTCAGACTCTTGTATTTCCCACTGGACAAGGCCGCTTTGGTCTACATGACACCATCTCAAAACTAACTGAAAAAAACATAAACACATAAATAAATAATCTAAGTGTTTATTTCAGTAATAGGAGAGAATTCTGTTCTCTTAAAATATAAAAGCCCAGGGCTTGCACCAGGCCTATTTAAAGTTGTAGCTTTTTAGTCGTTTTTGAAATCGGAGAGTGACTGACCCACTTTAGCTCTCTTACGTGACTGCTTTTGATATTTTGCTCCTTGAACTTCTGTGAGAAATTTAGAACCAGTTTATTTCTGAAACTAGACAAAAACCTCAGGTGTGATTTTCTGGGTATTGTGTTTAGTCTTTAGAGTAATTTGTGGAAACTTACATGTTTGATTCAGCACTATGGATGGAATCCCGGGATTTGCACGTTCTGTACCACTGAGCCCCACACCAGCCTGGAGTATTGCCGTCTTATAAAAGTCAGTCTTATTTCTTCACATGGATGTCTTTCCACTGATACGGCATCTTTATTTTGAGGTTTTTTTTTTTTTGTAATTTTCAGAGAGCAAGCCTTGTAATACATTTATTTTCATGCTTAGGGTTCAGTGTGTTTGGCTATTGATATAAATGGAATTGCTTTCTTAATTTCAATTTGGGATTACTCATTACAAGTTCACATAAATGATAAATACAACTGACGGGGCTGGATAGTTCAGCGGTTAAGAGCATTGGCTATTTTGACAGAGGATCTGGGTTTTGTTCCCAGCACCCAAAAACCATCCTTAATACCAGTTCCAGGGGAATCCAACACCCTCTTCTGACCTCTGTGGGCATTGCACAACACAGGTGCACTTACATACATGCAGACAATACACCCTTACATATAAGATTAAAAATAGCAGTAAAACATTTAAAAATAAAGAAATAAATGAATTCAACTGATGTCTTGTATATGAGCTTTTCCCATCCAATTTTGTTGAATCCACTTAACTAGTTACAAACGTGTGTGTGTGTGTGTGTGTGTGTGTGTGTGTGTGTGTGTGTTCCTTAGGATTTTTGTCAAATTGAGATCGTGGCATTTACCAATAGAGATAGCTTTATATTTTCCCTTCCCACTTGGATACGTTTTCTCTTTCTTGTGTAAGCAGCCTTGCTAGAACCTCTGATACAGTTTCACTAGTAGTAGCTAAAAGGGTGTCATTGTCCTGTTCCTCACCTTAGGGAATGGGATTCAGTGTTTTATCACTGAGCCCAACACTAGCTGCATATTTTCTATGCACATCCTACTTCAAGTTAAGGGAACCTCCTTTTATGCCTAATTTCTTTATTACTTAGGATATGACAAAACTTTTGGATTTTATCAGTATTTTTCTGAATCTATTAATATTTTAAAAATTTAATTAAATTTATTATATATATATATATAGCATTTCTGTGCATTTCATGCAACACATCTTAATAATATTTAAAACCCTTTCCCTAGCTGCACCCCCATAGACATCTACCAGATTTTATGCATTCTGTAATATATGTTAAGGTCTATCAAATCAAGTTTGTATCCCTGACATCCCTTGGTGTGAGTTCATGCACTGGAGCCTGGTCAGCCTTTTTAGGGTCATGCCATTAAAGATGATGGTCTTATTTCTTCTTGAAATTAGATGCTATAGTAATTGATTTTCAAATATTAAGTCAACTTTATATTCCTTGGAGAAATCACAGTTTATTACGATCTCTGACACTTATATTGCTTTGCTGAATTCCATTTGCCAATTCACTATTTTGCTAGTAAATATCTCTGTGTATGCTCATAAAAACTATTCGTCTTCAGTTAGCTTTTCTTATGATAATTTCAGACTCATGCTAATGAGGTCCTTACAGAAGGAGCTAGGAAATATTCCCTGTCATACATACCTTGGAAGAATTGGTACTTACTCAGTTTAACATGTTTGCTAGAATTCACCAGTGAAGTTATATGGGGTTGGCTTTTTCTTTATTTTTAAAAACACTATTTTATTATTTTTTATTGTGTGTGGGGGTGGTATATGGGTGTGAGTGCCCAAGGAGGGCAGAGACATCCAGTCCTCTGGAACTGAAGCTACAATGCAGCTGTGAACTGAATAATATATGTGCTGGGACTTGAACTCAGGACCTCTCCTAGAGCAGAATGCTCAGAACCACTGAGCAAGGCTGTGCTATGCAGCCCAGGCTGCCCTTAAACTCTCCATCTTCCTGCCTTAGCCTCCTGAGTGCTGGGGTTACAAAGGCACATTAATATTCCCAGTCTCTATGAATTGAAAGTTTAGATTCTAAACCACTGTGATTTTAAATAAAAACAAGACACTGTGAGCTGGGAGTGTGGTTCATGGTAGTGTCTAGCATAGTAAGGCCCTGGGCTTAATGCTCAGTATTCATAAAAGAGGAAAATAAAGAGGCCGGGAAGGTCCTAACTTAGAGAGAAATGTGATATGTAGTATTTAGCAAGGGAACTGCTTATTATACAAATAAGGCTACACTGCATCTTTCAGTGTACAGCCTTTGGAGTTCAGGTTGTAGTAGGGAAGTGGATACATACCTTGGAAGAATTGGTACTTACTCAGTGTTACATGTTTGGTAGAATTCACCAGTGAAGCTATATGGGGTTGGCTTTTATGTGTGTGAGGATTTGTTTTTAAATATTAGTTCAGTCTCTATACTTGTAGAACATCTATTCAGATTCTCTCTCTTTCCTTGAAGATGGTGAGGTGGTTTTCTTCTAGGAATTCTTGTATCTCATCTAAGCCATCACATTTTTTGGGATGTGGTTATTCAAAATGTGCATGGCTCTGTTTTTACTTCTAATCTTAGTAAATTAAATCACATGCACTTTCTTGATTACTCTTGGAAGTGTTCCATGGTTCTTCTTAACAGTTTCAGAGGTACGACTCCTGGTCATCCTTTTAGTCATTTCCATCATCATCTGTTATTTTCCTCTTACTGCTTGTTTTTTCCAGTACCTTCAAGTGGAAGTGCAGGTTAACCATCTGAATTTCAACATAGTCCTAACTGTAAACTTTCCTCTGAGCATTGCTTTGGCTACATCAAATAGATTTTAGTATGAAGTGCTTGTGTTGTAATTTAGCTCAAAGTATTTTCAATTTGCCTTGTGATTTATGTCTCTATTAGGATCGTGACATTGATCTCTAATCACATTCTGAATGGTAAGGAAGGCCATGAAGTCTAGCTTCAGTATTTTTAAATTTATTGAGGTCTGTTTCATGATCTAAGAGATGATTTATGTTGAAGGATGATCCCTGTGCACGTGAGAAAGATTTGTGTTCTGTGTGGTTGGTGGGACTGTTATATGGTATTTCTTTCGGCTTATTGGTTTATGTTGTTTTTAAAGTCTTTTATTTCCTTGCTGATCTTTTGCGCAGTTGTTTTATGGAGTAAGTACTTGATACAGAAACCCCAACAGTATAGCTGTTATGTAAGCCCCACGACTTAAAGTTTTCCACCTTTCTCCCCGGTAGCTTTGCATGAAAAATCTTAGTGATTTTTGTCTTGTTTTCACTTGCATTTGAACCAAATTCTAACCAAACCATCTCCAAAGTTCATTAGGAAAAGTGCTGCCCCTCCTCCCTTATTCAGTATATTCTTGATCGTTTTTATCCTTCAGTTAGGGTTTTAAATATTTTGTGATGTATATTGTAACTGATGATTGAACCTTCTGGTTTTATTTCAAGCAAATGGTTTTTATTTGGTTTTTCTTTTAAGCTGCGCCCTCCATCACTGTCTTATGCAGTTCATGCCACTGTAACAGCAACAGAATCCTACAGCCTAGGTGATATGAACAGCACATATCTCTTTTACACACTTCTGGAGACTGAGGGTGCAGAGATCTGGTGTCCACTGAGGCACCTGTCCAGGGTTCTCAGGTGGCTGTGCTCTCTTTGTATTACGCAGGGCATAGTGGGAAGAGAGAGAAAGCAGCTTTCTCGTGTCTTGTTCTATGGATACTAACTCTCATCCTGAGGGCTGTGATCACGAACTTATGACCTAGTTACCACCCCTCCCCACCACTGCAAAGTTTCATTTTCAAATATCTTCACATTAGGAATTAGGGTTTCAGCATGGAAATTTAAGGAGAAATCAAACACAAACATGCACTCCATAAATCACTGCATGAAGTTGTTGTGGAGTTTGAGTAAGAAATATCCCCCATAGGCTCAAATATTTGAGCCCTTACTCAGTTACTGGTATTGTTTGGGGAAGGCCTTGGAGTCTTTAGGAACTGTGTCCTTACTGGAGGGATGCCACCAGCAGCAGGTGTTGGGAGGTCGTAGCCTTGCTCCTCTCCCAACTTGCCTTCTCTGCTTCATGCTTTCCAGTGGAGTTATGAACTCTTGGCTTCCTCCTCTGACTGTGTAGTGCCACTCCACCCCTACCTTTATGGACTCGCACTCTAGACCCATAAGCCCAAATAAACTTTTCCTTCTATAATTTGCCTTGGTCATGGTCTTTTATCACAGCAACAGAAGTAACTAATAGACCAAGGCTTGATGTTAAAATTGACTTCTCTACTTGAATCTAAAATTAAATTCTGCCTCTTACCCTGACCTGAATGTCTCCTTTTCAGAGAAGTCAACTGTCCATGTTCGGAGTTCATCATGGAATAGAGTAGTCAGTGAACAGAGGATTAGAGAGAGTAGAATCCTTTGTCGCACACAGGAGATGGAGTGGGGACATGGAATCAGGGTGAAGCCAACTGAGTCCACCAGCTCTTCCAGGCGTTTTCTAAACCCTCCTCCCTGGGATCAGTCAACCATTTCAGCCCTTCTGGGTGATAGAGAGGACCATGAGCCTCTCTGTGTGACCGGCTCTCTCCTTCAGAGGCCTCTGTACCATTAGCTTACACAATACCTGAGCTCAGAACCCCCAGGTTCCCTTTATAACCAATGACCAGGGCAGTTCTGTTGCTTGTATTTGCAAATGTAAAGGCTTGACCTCACAGTGTCTGCTGTCCTTGGAAAGTCCGTGATTCTGAAATTCTGTTCCTATTACAAGAATGACATTAAAATTGTAGGTGCCTACAATAACAGCCAAGCTCAATGAGTGCTCACATCACTGTTTCTCATCCCATGGTCTGTGAAACCCCTGCATCCCAAAGCCCACCATGCTAGATTAAAAACTGAACTTGAACACAGTAGCTTTGGGTTACAGCTCAGGAATCTGTTTTAACATTCCTAATTCTAGTAATTCTAGTAATTCTAGTGAATGGGGGCTTTAGACTTACTTTTTTGGATATTATTGAATAGATATTTCGTGTATGTAAGAATCCACAACTTCACCACTAGATCCTAGTTAATTTGATTCTAGCACCATAAAAACTTGGTAGAGCATAATTTTGAAAGGATTCTTGAGATGAATGCAGTTAATTAATTCTCATACGGATGCAGTTATTTTTGCATTCAATATTATTGATTGATTATGGACAGTGTTCTCAATCATCTCTTAGTGAGCAATTTCAGAGTCAGTGGAGTACAGAAACACCAAGTGCTCACAGAAGCAGACAGAGAGGCCAATGGTAGGAACATCACTGAGGAGGATTTGATGATGAGTCCATCATTACTGCTCCCTTGGCCTTGACCTCTGGGGACCATCCAAGGTTTTCCCTTGTGATGAGAAACAGACATACTCTGTGCATTTACATGCCACTAGCTGAAGCAAAACACGTCAGACGTCATGCCTGACCTGTTTTCATGAGATTTTAGGAAGAAGTCATGAAGAACTGTTCAAAGGAAAGGGAAAAGGGCTTCGGTGGAAAAGGCATACAAGAGCCCCAGGCATCTCATAGCTAAGCCACAAAGTTACTAAAGAGGAGTTGAAGTTGTCTTCCTGGAATCGTACTCCTCCCCAAATTCCCTCTAAGACTCTTGGCTGCACCAAGTCTTTCCCTCCTGTCGGAAAGAACTTAAGGAATTACAACCCTGTTCCTGGGTGGCTCTATGACAATTTATCAGTCACTGACCTCAAGACTGCCGAGGGGCTTCACAGCATTTGGATTCTAAGAGCCTCCCGTAATAAGGCTGACTTCAGTGTTCTCTTTGAAAGGCTTTGGTCTTGAAATTCAGTGTTCAGCCATGACTGACTTACAAGCTTAGAAAGTAACAAAAATGGATGCAATACATTTGTCATGTTAACCCTCCACAGCTACATGAGCAGTTTTCCTAATTAAACTCTACAGAAAAGGAAGACTTGCCTCTTCCAATGATCTGATAGCTTAACAAAGACCTGGCTCACTCAGGTTGAGATTTTAGGCTGCTCACACCAACTTCTTCCTGACCTCCTCTCCCTTCTAGTACCTTATTGAATGTTCAGCATGCGGCAGTACGAACGTTACAAACATGCTCATTAGAATGACTTAGAACTGAGTTGAAGACATGCTCTCAAACAAGATGGCTTAGTGGAGGATAAGCCAAACTTTTTCTTATGTGCCGAAAAGAAAATACCATATTATGTTGCGGGCAAGCAAGATAATTCACTTCTTACCGCATTAGATAGAGTAATAAATTGTGGAAAAAAGATTAGATATTGTGATTGCTTTTAAAATTATAGCATATGGAATTAGGATTGCTT
Source organism: Nannospalax galili (assembly GCF_000622305.1). Classification (NCBI taxonomy): domain Eukaryota; kingdom Metazoa; phylum Chordata; class Mammalia; order Rodentia; family Spalacidae; genus Nannospalax; species Nannospalax galili. The sequence goes on along the minus strand of NW_008342003.1, from coordinate 517,321 downwards.
GCTTTTAAATATTAAAACATTTCAACCCTCACAATAGATATTTATGTCCTCTTTGCTGTGAGCTGATTGCTATGCTACATACTAAAACATTCAAGACTTCAAAGACCAACAAGGCATGGGCTGCTCCCAATAAGCTCATAGGCAAGAAGTTATTACAGTGAAATGTAATCAATCTTAGCAGAGCCATGCACACTACTATGAGAGCCATCCAGGAGGAGAACTGAGTCCTCCTGGGGTGGATGGAAGAGGACCCTGAATGTGGAGATGCCTACACGTGGCTGTGGGGTGCTGTGCCACGGGCAAAGACAGCGTTCTATGGAAGGAGACTCGAGATTGCAGAATGCTGGTGCACACCTGTCGTCCCAGCACTTGGGAAGGGAGGGCAGAAGGATCAGCAGTTCAAGGCCCATCTTCAATTACAGATGGAGTTCAAGAAAGGAAGGAAGGAAGGAAGGAAGGAAGGAAGGAAGGAAGGAAGGACAGAAGGACAGATGGAAATTAAGGGAAAGGAAAGGTAGTTTGTTAGAAACAAGTAGCCAGTTCAAAGTTGAAGTTGGAGACATGAATTTGGAGGAGGAGTTGTTAAGAGAAAGCTCTAGGTTGGCATGTCAGGTCTTGGAGGGCTTAGCATGTTCACTTAAGAGCACTTTGTCTACCTGATGCCAACAGGACCACTTCCAATTTGTGGAATTAGATCATAGACACCCTTGAAGAACACGGGAATGTGAAGGCAAAATTCACTACAGGAACTTCTTGTAATGTAAAGTGAAAGTCAGTGGCCCAAGTGAAGTCAAACAATGGGATGAAGACTGAACAGCTCCTTAGCCAAGGCTCATGTAAAAAGAACTGGGAGGTTACAGCAGCAGGGAACAGTCACCCCAGCTTTGGGGGACAGGAGTAAAAATCAATGATTCTGCTGTTTGTTCTTTCAAGGGAAAGTCTGACTGAAGGCGTCTTGGATTGCAGGCGGTGTCTTTACCCCAGCACCTCCTCCCATCAGCTTCCCTTTGTGTTTTGTCTGTTCCCAAATTTAGATTAAAGTCAGTGTAATTACCTGGTTTCAACCTGATCATCTCTACAGAGATGCTTCTCCCAATGGCACATAGCACAGCCCTCAACAGTAGCATGTGGCCAGACTTGAGACAGAATGCCAGAGATTAGGTGGTTGGAAGGTGAGTTGGATCTGGCTTCTGTTCTCCACAGGGCACCTTCTTCAGCTAGTGACCTCATGGCCTGCGCGTTGCCTGCTCCTGAGTTTTACATCATGTGCCTGCAGCACCTTGGTGTGTCCCTTCGGTTCTGTGTTCCGATGATCTGACAGCACCTCAGTGGTGGGCTGTGGAGAAGCCCCAGGCTGCCCAGCTTACAGAAAGGCTGTCAGATCCCATAGCATCAGAGACATTCTGCTCCGATGACATTAATCTGTGTTTCCCCGGCCCCTCCCCAAGACTAACTGTCATCACTGAGACCGACTGAGGCCAGCACAGCCAGCCCCCAGGAGCGTTCTCTAATCCTATTGTCAGCTGAGCCCCCAGAGAACCTCAGACCGACGGCCCCGAGGGCGAGGATGCTGCTGTCCCGTTTGAGCTAAACCCCTGTGATAGCAAGCCCTCCGCCCTGAGTCTTCCTAAGCTGTCACTGGCTCTTGCCTGTTTGATGCTGTATGCGGTGAGCTAGGCTGCATCAACTGTCAGCAGCCCAGTCAGAAAACCATGTTTCGGTCCTTCAGCTTTTGTATGGAAAATGATATTAGCCAAATCCCAAGGCTCACTTCACAAACCCCAGGCTGAGATGCCTCTCTTTTGTCGCTTTGAGATATTGGGTCCTGTTGAAGGCAAAGATGAATTGTGACCCAGACAGGAGAATCACATTGGGCCAACGGACTTCCTGGCTTTAATTAAAGTACTGAAATTGATGAGTATTTTAAGTGACTTGCCAAATTGCCCAACAAAATGATTTCCACAGATAACTCCTTGTTCTCAGAAAAATGTAAGAAAGTAGCCAGAGCTTTGAGGTGAACCAAAAAATGATGTCTAAGGGAAGAGTCACTGGAAGATGCCTGGGGTTTGGAAGGATACCAAGTCTCCCTCTGGAAAATGCCTTTCATTATAGTCCGTGAGATGTCCCAAGGTCTGACTTCACATTTATCTCAGGCTGTTTTTCATCCAATTTAAGAAAGACATTAGGATTATACCGGCCTGAATAATTCTTAAGGAGAGTTCATGTTAAAGAAAGACATTTGGGATAAGAGCTCTGAAGTTTGGGATTTAATTTGGTAGCTGGGCCCAATTCTGACTTGAGACTTTGGAGAAGGGACAGCCTGAGGGTCATTAGGTTGGAGAGATTCAAGCATGAATTTAATGTATCAGGTTTTAGCTTACTAGGAAGACTGTTTTAGATCAAGAAAATAATGATTTTAAATCAGAATGGCCTGTCCCATTTATTTGTTCTTTAAAAATAAATAAAGAGAATCTGTTGCTCTTCTTGCTGAGTCCATTGGTATGTTTTAGCAGTTACTTCAGTATTTTAAATATTTTATTTATTATTTTTATTTTATGTATATGAGTGTATTGCCTGAATAGATAGGTGTACCTATGTCATGCAGTGCCCATGGAGGTCAGAAGAGGGTGTCAGATCCCCTGGAACTGGAGTCACAGACGGTTGATAGTTGCATGGGGGTGCTGGGAATAGAGCCGGGGTCCTCTGCAAGAGCAACCAGTGCTCTTAACCGCTGAGCCATCTCTCCAGCCCAAAGTAGTTACTTCAGTTTCTTGAAACCAATTATTCTACCCCAGAAGACCCCAAGTATCTCTAGAATGAAGGGAGGAGTTCTGGAGCTCTGGGCTGATAGAGAGATAAAGAGAGTTTTCGGGAGAGTCTGGGATAACAGGAGAGGCTGTAACTTTCTCATTAGACCAACAAAGCAAAGCCTGGAGTTATGGGTGGCTGTGGCAGGGCCGTGGGGCAGAGGTCTGCCAGTTGGCCCATGAGCCATTAGCATACTTACTTATTTCACCTCACATGGGTAGGATATGACACTTGTCCAACAGTGGGAAGAGCCCTGTTTCTAATATCCTTACCCCAGCAAGAACCACCTGACACCACTACACCAGTTCACCCCATGATACGCTGGGAAAGAGAAACTGGGTGACTTTTACGATGAGCTAGGCATAGATGTCCCTCCTCTTAATTTTAATCACTTTGAAAATGTCCACTGCTCTATTGTGGGGGGTCTCTGGATGGATGTCTTTCTAATGGCATTCAGAGACATTTTAATGTTGTTAAAGTCAGGGGGTCTTCTGTGATGTGTGTGTAGCTCATGTTAGCCCTGATCAATGTTTGTCTCATACAAAGGGCATGACCTCCCTTTGGAGGGAGATTAGGGAGGAAGTCAGAGCCATTTCCGTGGCACTCCATGAGCTGATACAGTCCTTGATTTGTTTCCAGAAGGTTCTGTTGGTCAAAGAAGAATACCTCCTAGTGACTTCAGGATAGGACTAGCCTTAGTCTCACTTCTATAACAGGGATTTGCTTTTTCAGTTTTGATTTCTTCAACAGTGAAATGAGAGATCCAGTCTGGATTGTTTAAAAACTTCCCTTCTTCTAAGAATTGATGCTTAAAGCATGGAGAGGAAAATGTACTTGTCATTGGTACGTAGGGAGACAGCATTCTAAGGATGAGTTGACATTAGTCATGAAGGATTACAGGAACCTCTCAGTGTGAGCAGCTTTGCAAGTGAGCGAGGCTGTGCGGAGGCCACAGAGCCCCATGGATGGAGCATCAAACTTGGGGTCTCATACCTACTGAGACTTGGGGGACACTCATGATCCCTCCTGCCATGATTTGTCACTGGACAAATAGGACAATACAAGCTTCCTTGTATTCTATGGGATAATTCAGACACTAGATGTCAGAGCCAGATCAGAGGATATGCTTGCAATAGGTCATCAAGGATGAGGTGTTTACTACTGAACAATGAGCAGTGTGCCCAGCCCACACATGGCTATGACTTGCAAATAAATATTTTCCTAAAATCACTGCTTAGCTAGCTCTTAGGGGTGAATTTTGCCTTATGTACATCTTGCTATTTTAAATCATGGCTGTCTTCACAAGGAGGTTTTATAGTGGTAACTTTCCACATTTAATTTATCTGGTTTATTAAGTTCAGCCTCTGTTCTTTGATGTTTCTTAGGGTGAGTTACACACACCTGAGCGTTTGCTCCTGTCACCTCCCCCACACTGCCTGTGTTGTGAGCTGCTGTGATGGACTGGCATCACTAGCTGAGGAGCCCTATGTCCCCCTTCACTCTTGAAGAATTAAACCGAAGGAAGCTTTTCTTCCAGCAACTATTCTCCTAGGTTGAATAGTCTTTAAATTGCGATTGACAGAGTGTTAGTGGAACGCTATGTTTGGGAGCTACTGTGTACCTATGTCTATTATCTGTGTTTCCTTTTCTTTTCCACAAGGCGGTGTTTCCATGGGGAAGGCGCATTTGTTGCTTAGGAGATTGTCCGTTCTTGCCTTTTGGCTTTGCCCCCCATTTAATCACACACAGGTTTGTAAGGTCACTCCCAGTTGCCATGGAGACTATGATGACATCATGTGTGTGGAGCTGTTAGTGAAGGTGGTGACTTAGCAGCTATGGATTCTGAGATGGAAAGGGTGCATATGTCCTTGGCATGCACACATCATCCACACATGCACACATCCTTGCACATGCATGCACACATGTATACACAAACATGTGCACGTGTGCATCTACACACGTATGTACACATGCATACTCTTCTGATAAATGATACTATCATAGAACTTAGGAAGAGAGAAGTATGTCAGGTTTTCTTTTCCTAATATAGTCAAATTAAGCTGCTCTCCGACAGCGTGTCTCCTCAGTCATTCGGGATTAAAATAAAGACAGGAAGATGAAGGATGTGCAGCTTTTCTTACTAAGGTACTACCTAAATCTGAGCACTGTGGAGCAGGGCTAATTAGTTTGTAGCATGTACCCAAGTCTCTCCTTATGAGCGTATCAGTCTTTATTAATCACTGTGACTGGAAATGAATCAAGGCACAGCAGCAGCGGTTGAGTTCAGTTACTCATAACTAAGCTGCAGATCTCTGCAAACGACAGAGGAAACCAGAGGGGACTCACATTTTGCTGAGTTTTCCCTACGTGCTGAATAGTGACCATCCCCAGGACCTTCTGTCTCTCCTCTCTCTTCTGGTAACTATGCTTCCCCCCCTCCCTCCTCAAATGCCATCCTATGAACGTGACTGAGTCTCCCATTCCACGTCTCCCCGCCCCCCACCTAATTCTGAGCCCCTGCCCCATTTCTCAGCTCCCATTTTATACTGTCTTGAAATAACTTATGGTTCTCAAGCAACCCAGAATCGGCAGGGAAGCCTGTAAAATGCAGATGGCAAGTTTCATTGATCAGAAGAATTAGAAGGAGGCTTGCAGCTCTGCTTTTTAGCTAGCCCCCTGACTGCTGCTGGTGGCCCACAAGTAATGGAATTCTTCTGTCCTCTTTGCTTCTGATTCTCTCTTTTTCCTCTCACTCAGCCGCCCTTCTCAACCTGACTTCTAACTTAAGCAGTCAACATGCTTCTGTCTGGAGCCACCAGGACCCCTGCCCCGACACACACACACACACACACACACACACACACACACACATACAATACTAAATGCAAGTGTGTCAGTCCACGGTAGAGGACTGTGACTGGCCACACCCACTGGAATTCCATCTTCCTTGAACCCTGGTACTCCATGCTCTGCCAATTAGCCAGTGATTTCAGGCTTCCTCTTGGGGTCCCTTGTTGGATCCAGATTCCTCATGTCACTTCTTAAAAGGCCGGTTTCCCCCAGTATACCACACTCAGCTCTCTCATGTTTTCCTGCAGAGCCAGCAGGTTCATCTGTTCTTGGGGCTTACCTACCACAGGGATGTTGACACATGGACCTGAAATTTCATATGTCTGAGCTTCAAACACATGGATTTCCTTGTGTGCTGAGTCTCGGTGGCCCGTCGTCTCTCTGTGCCTGACTTCCCATTGTGTCCTCACCAAATCTAGCAAAAAATGATGTTCCAACCACATTCAAACTTGAAGCTTTCCTGGTCTAATTCACCCTTGGCATTAAAGTTATCAAAGTCTCCGTTTTTCTCCAAAATACTTGACTATGTTTCTTGGCATCCTGCTGCCGTCCCCTGCAGGCCCCTCACATACACTGTGTTGTAATTTATGTCCTTGACACCCTCTACTGGATGGTTAGCTCCATGAAGTTAAAAAATACGGCCTCTCCATGAAGTATTCTCTGCATCTTGCTGAATGCCTGGCAGGTTGTCGATAGGGTTAGACACATGAAATCGTGAATTGTCCAGCGCACAGATTCTCTGGAAATCTTCACTTATAGATCAAAGATAAAAAAGCAAGAAGCTTAGGGTCAGAATGTGTAAAACCTGAATTGCCAAGCAACCAGATTGGTAGTGGTATTAAGTGTAGAATGTTACAATTTCTTTTCCTCCTTCAGGTCTTGAGGACCAAGGTAGGTCCACTGAATGTGAAGAGAGAGAGAGAGAGAGAGAGAGAGAGAGAGAGAGAGAGAGAGAGAGAGAGAGTTTAAAGGGGTTTCCCTCCGGTCCCATTGCCACAAATCCCAACTTGACAGAGAGTTGCTCAGGCTTGTATGGTCTCCCCTGAAGTATGCAGATTAGTAGTGCATGACAGACATTACTGGGGTGGCTTGGGTCTTCTCTGTCACTAGGGTCACTATGGCAACCTCTTGGGAATCTTCGATTTCTCTGTTGGATCAGAAAGCAGGAATGCTTATGAGAGAAAATATCAATGAGAAATTAAAATCTGTCATCGTTTCCCTCCTCATCTGACCTTGCACAGCATGGTGTTCAGGGCGGCAAGTACTTGTCCAATCAGCCAGTGTCTTGAGAAAATGAAGAACTTCTGTCTTTCTTGACTCATTGAAACGAGAATTTCCCTCTGACTGCATCTTCTGCTATGAAGCTGGCCAGTTATTTCTGGCCCTCCCCTGCTTAGGTGCCTTATGTATGAAAAACATTTATAGCTTCTTGGAGGAAATATGTCAGCTTAAATAAGTGGTTATTAGTGTAACCATGGATGATGGGTGCTATTTAAAAGCCTGTGTTTATAGATACTGTTTCTAGGATTATATTCACAGTATTTTTTCTTTGCTTCAACAACTTTTTATGAAAGAGCAGCTCAGAACATCGATGAGGATGTGGCGTATAGTTAGCTATGTAACCTGCCATTGAATAAACATAGCCATTCTAGCAAGACCTGAACCACTGTCCCTCCATGCTAATGAGGGCTAGGTGTTCTGTGGGTAATTCAAACGAGAATATAAAGGTCCCTCTGTAGCTTATATACTTTGCTGCTATCAAAATGACAGTAATTTGAATTTTACCTCCTTTTCCTTCGCGGCTCACTTTCATGAAAGGCACTAATGAGAGGCACATGGCCAAAAGGCTGGCTGGTTAGAGCAGAAGGAGCTGTAGGGAGGACGGGGCCGAGGAACAAGGCGGAATCACCTCCCCAAACCCACCTACAGATGCCTGTTGGTGGCAATCCCCCCAACTGTTCCCACAAGTCGGGCGGTCACCCTGTTCTGCATCGCGAAAGAAGTCCTCCTCGTGCGAGGCCTGCTCAACCGCACGTGAGACGCAGACTCAAGAAGCCAAGCACGTAGGCCGCACACAGGTTCCAAGAACGCACACCCGGGCCTGGCGTGTCAGAGGGAAGCTCCCTGCGCGTGAGTACTCAGAGGCTGTCCTTACCAGAGCTTTGGGAGACGGAAGTGTCTCTTCTCATCCCTTAGTCTTTGGAGAAGCCTGGAGCGAAGAGCTCAGGAGGACAGGGGACGGTTTGCCTGCTTTCCAGTGAAGCTTCTCGTGTTCTGTAAGACACTGCAGCCACGCGCAGTCTCCACACACGTCCCCTCATGTTTGCGTGTCTGCCCTTATTGATAATCACTAACCTAGGATTGGATATCTATGTTCACTCGATAAGAGCATCCCTGTGGCTCTTCGTTTTTGTCATTCTCTGCTGCTTTATCACACACACACGTCTGGCAGATGCCCCTTGAAGGAGAAAGGATTTATTCAGGCTCACAGTTTGTGGGTAGAGTCCATCCTGGTGGGCAGGTAAAGCAGCAGGAGCCAAGGCAGCCGGTCACATGGCATCCACAGCCTGGAAGCGAGCAACGCCGCTGCTGGTGCTCCTTTGTGTTTGGTCCAATCTGGGACTCCTGCCCATCAGGTCCCACCCACGTTTAGGGTGGGCTTCCCACCTCAATTAATCCAATCTAGAAACTCACTCAGTCATGCTCAGAGATGTGTTCCCATGGTGATTCTAAAGTCTGAAGTTGGCAATCAATTCACCTTCACACCCGGTACCTGAAGGTTACCACAGTGTATGCATAATAGATTATGTAAGCAAAAGGAATGTGTCATACGTAGGGGCCACAATTGATGTGACCACGGTTCGTGCTCTTCAACCTCTTGTGAGTCATTAGTTCCTTGGCTGTCTGGTCTTTTTGATGTGTTTGGTGTATATGTGTACATGTTCATGTGTGTGTACATGCATGTGTGTATATGTACACATGTATGTGTAGGCCAGACATCAGTGTCAGGTGTCTATGGATCGCTCCCCACCTTGTTTCTTAAGACAGGATCTCTCAGTGAACCTAGAACTCACCAGTTGGCTAGGCTGGCTAGCCAGTGAACTCTAGGGATCTTCCTGCCCATCTTTTCAGCACTTGGTTACAGACATGTGGCATGTACTTTTACACAGATGCTGATGATACAGCTCAGGTCCTTACACTTGTTGGCTAAGCATTTTACCAACTGAGCTATTTGTCCAGCCCCAATTAATTCTTAATATAGAAGACAGAACTTCCTACCTGGCCCTAAGGGAGTTTAAACAGCTCTTTCTTATCCTGTGGGTGTCTCTAAAAAATAATACATCTGATTATTGTATTTTCCAGGTGAGCACAAGGCAGACATTTGATCTGGCAGTGGCTTTACAAGCAGTCTTTTGCTGCTATCATCCTGAGAATCAGTTTGGTGTTCCTATGAGCTCCCCAAATACCAGTGGTTGGGCTGGGACAGCAGAGCCCAGGACGTTGTTGACTAGATCTGCAGTGAGTCGCCTGCGCTCCTGTGCTCCTACACAGAAGACTGACACGGGGAGAGAGGGTCAGACTGAGTTTAAGGACAAACAAAGTTCCGTTCTTATGCAAAGCACTGATAGCAAACCCTGTGTGCCAGGCTCTTTTCCTCCTGCTTATGTCTCCTGGAGTTGAAGGATGGAAAGAGGAGCCCGCCATTGAAAGAATGTGAGTCTGATTGCTATTGAACCATGGTTCTGGGATGCTTACCCAAAGTGATCTCAGTGGGTGAGGTTAACAGAGGAAGTGAACTGAAATGTCAGGACTCTGGAGTTGGAGAGATGGCTCAGTGGTTGCTTGCACTGGCCTCTCATGCTGGGGACCTGGGTTCGGTCTCACATGACAGCTAACAACTGTCCAGAACTCCAGTTCCAGGGGATTCAACATCTTATTGAGGGCTGGAGAGATGGCTCAGCAGTTAAGAGCACTGGCTGCTCTTGCAGAGGACTTGGGTCCAGTTCTCAGCACCCACATCGTGGCTAACAGACATCCGTAACTGCAGTTCCAGATGATTTGACACCCTCTTCTGACCTCCATGGGCACTGCATGACAGGAGTGCACTTACATAAATGCAAGCAATACACTCCTACACATAAAATAAAAATAATAAATAACATATTTTAAATGTCAGGCCTCACTTGACTTTGGTACCAGCAGGCAGAGATCAGTATTTTCACCCCAGGGTGGAGGGTTGTTATCTCTTACCTATGCATCGTGAGTCCAATACTGAGTTCTGTGAGTGTAAACAGTAACACACAGTCCCCTTCTCAAGATGCTTGCACTGTATCAGAGACAGACCCTAGTATACACCCAGCTGCCCAAACTCTTTCAAGGAAAGGTGGCCTCTGTCCAGCCATCAATAGTCCACTGTGTGATTAGCTGCCACTCCTTGAGCATAACAGCCCTAAGCGGGAACGGGTTCAGAATGCAGAGGTAGAAAGAATAAAGTCAGCTGGGAGGCAGTTCAGGCACAGCCCCACAGGGGTGGCTGCCTCAGGTTCATGACTGGTTTCTGACCTACCTGTACTGGCCATACTGGACCCCAGCCTGTTTTGTCTTACTCCTCTGTAATGAGCTCTCCTGGCTCTCAGGCCTCACGTTCAGCACATGACCTTGTATTGTCAGGAAGATTTCCCATTACATCCCCCTTGGTCTCCCGGTGGCCACAGGAGCTCGTCAGGATTCTGTATATAGGTTTCCCGCTCTGCAGCGGATGCGCCTCCGCACACCTCCTCATCTGCTGCTTCTCTCCCTGGCATCTTTTATGTCTCATTTTGTCATCCTCATGTCCTTAGTGGGGCTTCTCGTCAGGGCCCAGCAAGCAGAGGCTGTGAGAACCTCTGCAGGATCTGGCCTGCCTTCCAGGATGGGAATGGATGTGATGGAATGAGATAAACAGTGTATGGACCGAAACCTAGTGTGTCTCCAATCACATGCTGAACCTGCAGCACCCAGTGTGGCTGTCCAACCACCCACTGAGCCTGACACTGAATATGACCGTTCAACCACCCTCTGAGTTTATAACATCCAGTTTGTCTGTCCAACCACCTGCTGAGCCTATGATACCCAGTGTGGCTGCATTTGGAGACGAGGCGTCTCGAGAAGTAATTACGGTTAAGTGAGGTCATAAGGAAAGAGCCTGATCCAAGGGAATTACATGAAGAGACAAGAGATCTCCAAGGTTTTCTTTCTCCCCATCTCCCCACCCTGGTTCTTCCTCTGAAGCCCTCATGAGCACAGCAAACCAAAGACTGCATGCATGTAGACACAATAGGAAAATACTCACCTGTGAACCAAGAAGAGGGGCCTGTTCGGAAGACCTCTTCAGACGTCCAGGTCTAGCACTGTGAGGGTAGGTTAGCCTCTGTTGACTTGTTTCTATGGCAGCCAGAGTGTGCTCACATAAGCGACTCCTGGACCACCTTTGTGTTCTCTGAGCTCCCATCACCATGAGGCCTGTGCTATCAGGAGCAGCTGTGATGTGTGAGCTCTCCCCTCCTATACTTCTGACCCTCTCGCCCACTGAATATTTAAAAGGCATTTTCACGTCACCCAGGGAGAGGAGAGCATTGCGTATATGATTTCTGTTCTTGAACTGGCTTTTCGTGTATGCTCTGGTTTTCTACTAGCGCTGATTTAATCTGTAGTGCATTCAGATATGATAATAAGCCATACGATGAGGGCATTCTTTGTTATTGAAATATCAGGACTCGCTGTCTGGTGAGGTCTTCAACATTATGTTTTAATTATATATGGCGTTAAAGACTTCTTTAGGCATCAACTCAGGGTATAATTTTTAAAATTATTTAAATTAGCTTTGAAGCACCTTTCAGCCATTTGTTCAACAGTTAAACCCCCCAATGCCTGCTGTTTTCTCTCTAATTTTTGACATCGTTGTCTTTCTAGAAGCAGAGCTGCTGTTTAGTGCAGCTAGCATGGAACAGAAACTGATCTCTTTTTTTTTTAATTTTTACAAATCTTTATTGAGAATTTCATACATGTATATAAGTTTTTTTTTATCAAATCCATGCCAACTCCCTCCCCTCTAACATTCCCCCCTCTGAAGAGGTAACCCTAAAATCTTTTAAGGATTAGATACAAGCTCCCTTAACATTTTTGACCTTTGGAACAGAGTATGTTGCTAACAGGCCCAAGGACATTTTGATGATGGGCCAAGAAACTGGCTACATTTCTTTGGGATCTTTTTACCCTGTATGCCTAGCCAATTCCTACTTCCTATTCTTATCATGCCATCCTCTGAAGGGGTTACCCAAATT
>NW_008342003.1:504487-505196 GCF_000622305.1 Nannospalax galili | reverse complement strand
TCCATTTACCTGCAAATTTCATTATTTCATCTTTCTTTACTACTGAATAGAGCTCTATTGTGTAAATATATCACATTTTTGTTAACCATTTGTCAGTTGAGGGGCACTTAGGTTGCTTCCATCTCTTAGCTATTGTGAAAAGAGCAGCAACAAACATGGTTGTACAAGTGTCTCTACAGTAGGATGAGTCCTTTGGGTATATGCCAAGGAGTGGTATAACTGGGTCATATGGTAGGTTCATTTGTAGTTTTTTAAGGGTTCTCCACACTGCTTTCCCTAGAGGTCGCACGAGTTCGCAATCCCACCAGCAGTGAATGAGCTTTCCCCCTTTCTCCACATCCTGGCCAGCATTTGGTATCCTTTGTTCTCTTGATCTTAGCCAGTCTGATTGGGGTAAGGTGATAACTTAGGGTGCTTTTAATTTGTATTTCTCTAATTATTAATGGTGTTGAACACTTTTTGAGATGTTTCTTAGCCATCTTTATTTCTTCCTTTGAAAACTCTCTGTTTAGATCTTTAGTCCATCTTTTAATTGGCATTTGGTTTCTCACTTCTTTGTTTATTGAGTTCTTTGTATGTTCTGGATGTTAAACCTCTGTCAGATGTGTCACTGGTAAAGATTTTTTCCCTTTCTGTGGGTTTTCTCTTCACTTTTTTAAATTGTTTCTTTTGCCGTACAGAAGCTTTTTAGTTTAATGAGGTCCCACTT
>NW_008342003.1:441889-504452 GCF_000622305.1 Nannospalax galili | reverse complement strand
TTTGTGCAAGGCAAAAGATAAGGATCTAGTTTCATTCTTCTACAGGTGGAGATCCAGTTTTGCCAGCACCATTTGTTGAAGATGCTGTCTTTCCTCCATTGTGTGTTCTTGGCACCGTTGTCAAATATCAGGTGGCTGAAATTGCATGTACTCAGGTTTGGATCTTCAGTGATGTTCCACTGATCTATGTGTCTGTTTTTGCACTGGTACCATGCTGTTCTTATGACTATAGCTCTGTATTATACTTTGAGATCAGGTATAGTAATCCCCCCAGCATTGCTCTTTGTGCTCAGTGTTGCTTTGGCTATCCAGGGTCTTTGGTGCTTCCATATGAATTTGAGGATGATTTTTTCTAATTCTGTGAAGTATGTCACAGGGATTTTGATTGGGATTGCATTGAATCTCTATATTTCTTTTGGTAGGATGGTCATTTTAACAATATTTCTCTTTGGATGTAACTGGAGTGACTGAAACACTTATAGACTATTGTGCTAAAAGAATGTTGAAGTGCTTTTCATGTGTCCCTGGGCCGGACTACAGGTCTCTCCTTACAGCTGCGGTGGCCAGAGTCACGGTTGGACAGGCATTTGGAAAGCTTCTTCCGCTGTTTATTGGAGTACTGGCTGGAAGGAGTGCGGCTGAAGCTGTCACCAGAGGTGGCATTACGCTTCCAGAAAAGTCTCGAGGAGAAGTACTGCAAGCAGTGGTGGTAGCTGTGGGATCAGGCACTAAAGGAAAGGGTGGAGAGATTCAAGTAGTTAGTGTCAAAGTTGGAGACGAAGTTCTTCTCTCAGAGTACGGAGGCACCAAAGTTGTTATAGACAATAAGGGTTATTTCTTATTTAGCAACGGTGACGTTCTCGGGAAGTATGTAGACTGAAAGCACTGTTGAAATGGCATCACACAAAGCTGCCCATTCCACTGAAGCTCTGAAATATTTCATCATGTAAATAATGTCCATGCCGCCCTTTATAATAAACTGATGATATCTAAACTGATGACATCTGTTGTCTGTGAAGGCTAGTTTCTCTGTGCTGGTGGGAACATTTCCAAATAAAATAATGTAAATGAAAAATGTTGAAGCATGAGAGAAAACTGTTCTGTTTATGACTCAAAATAGGTATTTCCACATGAAGTGGCTACTTTCTTCAGGAAAACTGTGCTGGGTCATTGGTGGTTCAGTAACGAAGCCTAAGAATTCAATAGACACAGCATCTCCGATATGACCCTCTATTTGTAGAAGATGGAAGGTCTTCCTTTGACTTTGGTTCTATTACGTGATATGCAGAGGAAGAAGCCAAGCTTGAGCTATCTCAGAGACTCTTCTCTCTGTAAATCAAAGACTTGCCATTACCTTATCACGATCCACATTCAAGTCAGAGCTCTGCAGAAATTTCAATTCCATTCTATCATTTCATCTTCTTAAAGGACTTAAGTGGTTTAAGTGGAAAGTACACAGATTAGCTCATCACAACATTGGGTGGTGAGTTTCCTCTGCTCTCAAAAACCTCCTAGAGCATTTACTCTGGGAAACAAAGATCTGCAATAAAGAGAAATCAAGCTGGGCGTGGTGGTGCACACCTTTAATCCCAGCACTTGGGAGGCAGAGGCAGGTGGATCTCTATGAGGTCAAGGCCAGCCTGGTCTACACAGTGAGTTTCAGGACAGCTGGGACTACACGGAGACCCTGCTTCAAAAAGACCAAAAAAAAAAAAAAGAGAGAGAGAGAGAGAGAGAGAAATCAATATGTTATAAAAGCAATAATAAGCTTGGTGAGATGCCTAACAGCTGTTGGTCTTTCTGTTAGTGGAGGTGTGTGTGGGACTGATCAATCAGTGTGCTGCCCTGGCTCCCAGCTTCACAGCTCCTCTTGTGCTTAGATGACGGGTATAAGCTAGGTTGTTCCATGAACCCCATCCTGTCCAAAGAAGCCTGACAGCCACCCCATTGTCTTTCCATGTGTGGCCTCAGCCTTTCCATATTCTTCTTACTGAGAATTTCATACATGCAAATAATGTGTTTTGATCAAATCCATGCCCCACTCCCTCTCCTCCAACTCCTCCCTGATTTTCTGCAACCTTTCCCTCCCAACCTCATGTGTTCTTTCTTTCCTTTAAAACCCACTGGGTCTACTTAGTGCTGCCTGTGTGTACATGGATGTAAAGCATCTCCTGGAACATGTACTCATACACATGTCTAATCAGGCTGCATACCTGAAGGAAACCCACTCTCCCCCACTAAGTGGTCATCGTATTAAACTGGCCTCTAAGTTCTTGCCACTGTATCATAGGTTCATGCATCTCCCTGCCCTCAGCAGAGAAGCTCCTTTCTACAGTAGTGATTACGAGAGGCTGCGGCTGCTCACAGTGCAGGAACAAGCTACGGACTGCTCAGCTCTAAATGGGAAGTCACATCGAGTCTTTCTGTCTTTAAGGACGAAAGTTATATGGACATAAGCCTTCTTAACTAGAAGACCCCGGGTTATCTGTGAGTTAGGTTCTGGCTTCATGTCCCTACTCCTGCGGACTTTGATCATCACTGCAAACACCTCATATCTTCTCAGAATCATCACTCTGCCCTCCCAACTTGCCCATTTCTGATGAACAACATTCAAAAGTTCTCTCATGAACTAAGAAAATTCCCTTACTGAGCAAACACTCTCAGTATCAGGCACTGTGCTTCAAGAGTCTGGACCAAGAGACAAGTGAGCGAGAGACATCATCCACCACTGGGACGCCAACAGCCCGCCCGGGCTGCTGTCTGTGTTACAGTGCATGATGGGAAGCCTGCGTTCCATCGAATTCTGGGTCTAGACAAAGCTCTGGGTAGCATGCCTGCTCTTCTGAGAGCCCCAGATCTGATTTAGACATGTCCAGATGTTGCTTTAGGAGAGGAGGTGGCTTTGGAAAGAGATTGGCTGATAAGCCAGGAAGTGTCAGTCCGGTTTTCATGTGATTTGTCTCATGAAGGACAAAACAAAGACTGTCACGTGCCTCATCTCTTGCTCAAAAAGTTAACTTAAATTTTCTCGTGGTTGCAATGTCGTTGTAAAGAATAACAGGGCCGTAGCATATCTCTTCATTACCAGCACTGAAGTCACGAACGCACTCCTGAGAGACAAGCTGGGCAAACAGCAACACAGAAATGTCAGTTCTACCAAGTTGGAGACGCGCAACTACGGGCTGACCTGGTGCACATGACGTCCTGGAGGTGTCCTGTGTCTTCGCTGGTGTGTGCTTATGAAACGGTCAGAAACAGGAGCATGGAACTATAGATAATGGAGTTTATCCTTCAGGCTGAGTCACTTTTCTATACTATGGGAATGACTGACTCCACTACTCTGCGTAACAAACAGCCTCATCATGCTTAGGGCTTTTGTTTTTAAGATAAACGAGCTAGTGCATCTAGAATTCCTGGAAACAAACTGAGCTCCCAGCCAAAGCGGCATGTTGTTTGAAAGTTCTCTTTTTCGCCTCAACACACTGCGCACTTCCTGTCAAGGTGACAGGTGCTGTTGAGGTTTGGTAAGCTCACACGCTGTCTGGCATATACTTTGGAGTGGCCACAGTCATGTGGATATGAATGTCAACATATGGTCCTCGTGAACTTCACTTTGCAGCTACGTTAAGTGGAGAGTAGAGCTGTGTTTGTGTAAGTTTCGGCAGAACTCTGCTCTCCGATCCTTCCGTGGTCTGCGGGACATGATCTTGACCCCAGTGCAGGACCATGGCCCGGGGCCTTCGCGGGTGGTTTTTCTAGTCGCTCTTACTGCTGCGTTCTTTCTGCTTGCTTTAGCTACAATTTCACATCTGCAACATCACGATCACCAGTTTTCTTAGTCGCTTTCTGACTCTCATTTGGAGAGCTGCAATGTATGTTTAAGAGTCCAAGTTTTATAAGTGAGTAACAGACCACAGTCAGCTCACTGTATTCCCCACGAGACCTCATTTCTCCGGGTTAAGGCATTTGTCAGTTATTATAATCATGTGAGTGCGTTACTACTGCAGTATATAGAGTCACACATGGAGGGGCTGTCAGGTTGCCGTCCAGACTAAGTCTGCTTTGGCTCCAAAGTCACGAACCGTACCTTTTCCTTAAGGTGAGGCTGAGTGTGTGCATGGTGGGGACCAGAGATGGGAAGAACGCTTCTTTCCCTCCTGAGGCCCTAAGAATCTACCACACTAGAGCAGGAATTCCAGAAACTTCTTTGAGTGCAGAGTATTTGCTCTGCTTCTGATGAACTATGAAGACCATGCGCTCCAAGAGCTGAGTACCTTTCTATGTAGTTCAGGAGCTTCCAGTCCCGTGGCTCTGTGTAAAGCTATGGTGCGGTTGTGAAAGCATCAGTGTCATTACCACGGACTCCCTCTGAGGTGTCTAAACCCTCTGGCCTGCCTCCTCTGCTGGGAGCCAGTCAGGACCCCGGCCTTATGCTTGGCAGTACCTGAGCACAGAAAAAGATCTAAGGGCAGAAATGTGAGTTGTGTGTGTCCCCCGTACCAGTGAGCGTGAAGGGCTAGGCAGGTTGTTATAGCAGCTCTTGGTTGTTATAGACAGACTCTGCTGTTGAGAATCACCACTCTGTCTCAGGGACTGTGCAGGTTTTATTCACACAGCCGCTTTTGCTTTCCCGGTTTGTTTTCTGGAATGGAAATCCAATTTACTTAATTCCCTTATGGGAAAGCACGGGGGCTGCCCTTGGGCTCATGAGCTCCGTGCTGACAGCTTCTGCAAGCAAGGCCAGGTCTGGTTCTCCAATGCATTTTTGCACTCTTTCTCTGTGTCCCTCCTCCTGGAGCATCACGTCTTCTACTCTGTTAAAATCTGAACCCTCCTCTGTACGCCTCCTAGCTCCAGGAAAAGTTTGCTTCAGGGCTGTCATTTTTAAAATAATTTAGTCTCTTCTAGCATACTGAGCCAGAAAGTTTAAAGAGGCTCCATCAGGGCTCCCCGACTGATCGTGAGGACTCAATCCACAGCAGATTTCAGGCTCTGCCTCCTAGTGCTTGGCCTCTGAGCTGTGACCCAAGTCGCTGGGGCAGACGCAGATCATCCCTACTCATAGAACCCTCAGCTAAGAAGAGTCACTTTATCTTGCCAAGCACATCGTTCACTTTCACATATGAAAAAACAGTGCATAACAATACATTCCTCAGAAGAGTTCTGTATAGATTTGTTCAAGCAATGCACATATGGTTCAGGTTAGTGCCCAAGTCACAGTAAGTGCTCACTAATTATTAGTTATGAGCATTATGACAACTGTTTATTGTTATTAATAGAGCCAGTTAGACATGGGAAATTTTTACTCTAATTGCATACACATAAAAATAAAAGCACAAAATCACAAAAGGATTTGAGAAAGTTGTATGCTGTAAAATACTGTGAACACAGTATCTTCTCCTTTGAATATAAGTTCCATTAATAGAGTCAGCACAAGTTTCACCTAGAATTTAATGACTCCTTATGAGTAAAAGACAGCCCAGTGTTCCTTTCTCTCTACTTGGTTTACATTGTGTTGTCAGAAGTGTCCGAAATGATGAAGAAATCTTGATCCCATATTATAAAAAAAATCTTTCCAAAATATATTTGTGATATACATGTTGAGCATCTGCACGCGTGCTGTATATTCATGCATACTGTTTTATTTTCCTAGTGTCATGAGAATTCCATCAGTGATACAACCTTAATGTCTTACAATGTGAGCGCTGTATTCTTTCAGTGTTCTGGAGAGCAGAGGTTGAAATCCATGGTTCAACAGAGCCATGTGCTCTGAGGTCAGGGAGCCACCTGCTTTGCTTTTCCCAGTTCTGGTGACTGCAGGTCCTTGGAACAGGAGTGTATGCCTCTGTTCCATCCTCATGTGTTGGCCTTCTCTTCTGAGTTTCAAATCTCCCCTACCTACCTCTTTAAAAACCATCTGTCATAGGTTTAAGATCCATACAGGTAATTCAAGATAATTTCAGCTCAAGATCCTTAACTCTATCTTCAAAGACCCTTTTATTCGAATAAGGTCACATTCATAAATTATGCAGGTTAGGATAAACATGTCTCATGGTGAGCCACCATTTACCCTCTATAAACATGTAACAATTGTTTTGTTATTCTATCATATATTCCAAGTTTGGAAGTAGAATTTGTTTCTCTTTCTGTAAAAATTCAAGCAAACAAAAAATAATAGATGTTTAGAGAGGAAAATTTGTGTTCTTATACCGTTTAGTATTAGAAGGCTGAGCTCAGTACAAATGAGATTTCTAAGATCAAAGCACGTACCTATAGAATGAACTCTGAGGAAGGAAACCCACTTACCCAGCCTGGACTACGTGCCTGGTCTTGCAAGCGGGAGTAACTAGAGTGGGTCTTCCTGTGTGTGACCCTGAAGGGTGTGTGACTCTTCCTCTGTGAACTGCCTTTGTAAACCAGAGGAACTGATCCAAGTGACCCAGGACAGCCATGGTGCCGGTGGGGAGCAGCTCCTGGCAGATCTGCCTTGGCCTTGAGCCTTGCCTCGTTCCCCTCTCCCATATTCACCCCATGAATGCCTCTGGAACCACGAGAGCCCGATTCGAAGATGTCCTCGTGTGGGGCCACGTCCCACCCTCCCCTCTGGTGTCAGCAGTATCCAGCATGTCAGCAGGGTCAGCCGACATCAGGACAGAGAGCTGATGTAATTGGATATTCTAACCTCCAGTGCAAAACTGGACTGTCATCTCAATTATTTTCTGGACCCCACACAACCATTTGACTGGCAGGAAGACCATTTCACTAAGCAGATATTGGAAGTTTGTTTCTGGATCTCGTCCTAACTGGAGAGTTGAAGCTGCATTTAAATAAAAAAGAAATCCTTATGATAGTACAGAGATTGTTGTGATTTTCCCCTTTAATTTGTATCCGTAAGCAAATACAGTCAGTCATCCTCACTGCCTGCTTGGGGATGACTTCCATTTCTGGAAAGTGCAAAATGAGACTTCTCCCCCGAGCTGTGAGAGACAAAAGATGACTACCACCCCGGCCTCCTTGCCCACATGTGACGAGCAAGTAGGTAGACTCTAGATTCCTGTATGCTAGACATTCCCAAGAGCTGGGGGCGGGGGCTGTGGAAGCCAGATGTCCACCTCTGCTGTTCATCCTCAGGACACTTCCACATTGCTTTGGGAACCAGAATTCCCACCGATGTCAGAAGCTTGCTGATTAGGTTGAGCTGGCAAGTCAGCAAGGCCCGGAGATCTGCCTCCTCCAGTCTCCAGCCACCACTGGACACCACTACACCTGGCTTCTTAGGGGTGCTGTGGCTCAAGCTCAGGTCCTCACGCTTTCAAGAGAAGCACTTTATGAGAACCCTTAAGGACTTCTCTCCTCCCCTGCAAAATAGAACAAAACGCACAGATCCAAGGCAATCTGACGGAGGGAAGAACCTAGAGAACTCCTGGTCCGCTCCGAGCCAGTGCTACCTCTGTGACATCCTCAGTAGAGTTCCTTTGGTCCTTGTGGCACTCCTGTGAGATTCAACGACCCACGGTGGAGAAGCCAGAATTTCGTGCATTTCACTTTCAGTGCTAGCCACTTAAAGAAGTGTTTGCCTGTGTGGAAACCAAGCCCCAGGGAGGTTCCGTCACTGCATGAGGCTCATCTGGGTCACACTGACCCCTGAACCCAGGCCTGATAACTAGAAAGCTCCTCCACTCTTTCCGCTGGTTCTGCCCCTATTCAAATTCTGCTTCCCCCCAGGCTTTAGACCTGCACCCTCAGTCAGCGAGACATTCAGAGACCGCAAGCAGCTTCAGGCAGCCGAACAGCCGCTCAGGCAGTCCTGCAAGGGGCTCAGATGCAAAAGCTCCAGTCTGACAATGGAACAAGGCTGTCTGCATAGTTGTGGATTTACTGCGAGAAGACTCCCATTTGAGTCCCTCTTGGGCTTTGTATGTGTGCTGTAGCTTTGGAGAAGTCCTCTAATGTACCGATCCACCTTGAATGTATGTAAAGTCGGGATAATCCACCTGCTATGCTTTTCCCAAGAAGGATGTTGAAAGATAAAACACATGTATACAGATAGGAAGGTGCTTCTTCAAGGAGAGTCATACACTCAGGGATCATGGAGACAGTCCACAGCATTACTGATTTCATGGCCGGTGGACACTGGGTTACCACAGAAGGCTAAGGCATACAACACAGCCAGGACTCCTAACAGCAGGCAATGGTGCCTCTCTAAACACTTGGATTGTAGTAGTGCTGTGTGGGGTCTTGTGGTTACTTTTCAAGGAGATACATGAACAAATATGTCTATTAACACCAGATGAGGCAATGACCACAAACTAAAGAGACTATTCCCCCTACATCTAACTTAAAGAGCCAGTGAATTTCTTGGAGCTATTTACAGAAGTATCTGTGAGGGGTTTCTTACAGGAGCAGATCAAAGGCCTGAGTTACAGACAGCTCAGTTCTTTAGAACTCTCCCCTCCTGGGAGTTGTTCCTGCTTATATGAACTTGGGGAAGGGCCTTGTGAATCTTCTAAGTTTCAGGAACTTTCTAAGATTTGTGAATTTTATTTAGTTACTGTGCTGGATAGCTTTAGTGTCAACTTGACACACCTGGGTTGAGGGAGCCTCAACTGGGGAATTGCCTCCATTGGACTGGCCAGTGGCCATGTCTGTGGGGCATCTTCTTGATTGTTGAGTGATGTGGGAGGGCCCAGCCCACTGTGGGTGGTGCCACCCCTGGGCAGGTGGTCCTGTATTGTATAAGAAAGCAGGATGAGCAGGAGCCAGGGGAGCAAGCCAGTAGGCAGCATTCCTCCATGGTCTGTGTTCCAGCTCCTGTCTCCAGGTTCCTACCCTGAGTTCCTACCTTGGGCTCCCTGATGAACTGTGACCTGGGAGATGTAAGCTGAATAAACCCTTTCTTCCCCAAGTTGGTAGTGGTCAGAGTGTTTTGTCACAGCAATGGAGACACAAACCAGGACACTTACTGAGCCTTGTAAGTTTCTTCTCTTTCCACTGTGTAATGTGCCTCCCTCCTTCCTTAGGGAAGGAAATGGAATGTTTTAATCATGGGAAATCAGTACCCAACAGGTCTCTAATACAATCTGTGATGGGGGCCTGGTCACACACAGGTGGAGAGCCAAGGCCTCAATGTCTCACACTAAGAAGATGTCTAATATATATCTGTGGGATGATTAAAAGAAAGAATCACTGTCTTCAAGGTCCTCTTCAGTGTGGTGTGAGGTCCTTGTCATTATTCGAGACAGAGAACCGACCATGTAGCCTTCCGTGTCAATGTCTGCGTGCCTGTGCCACCACTACCAGGACAGCCCACGGCCACCTCTGGGCCCGGAAGCTGGCATGGCAACCCTTGCCATCCTCTGCCGGGCAGGCCACAGGCCACCTCTGTGGCTGTGGTGACATGCAGCATCCCTCCTCAGCAGAAGTGCCTCCGGGACCACTGGCCCTTTGGCTCCAGCTCATCAACCTGACTTCCCCTCTGTCAGCTATTTTCAGAATCACTGCCCACCCCCAGCCCAAATCAGTTCATCACCGTGTTAAACTGTGAGATATCAGGCAGGTATTCTGAGTAGCTTTAACCTCCTTACTGGGGGATGGTTCCAAAAATGTAGATTCGGATACCCATCACTATACAAATTTCATTCCATTCCGCCAAGGAATACACAGGTTGCCTGACAACCCTTATCCTTGGTCTCATGCCTAAAAGAAAATATCTGCTTCCTGAAGCTACTCTCACGTGTCCATCTCCCTGGAAATAGATTCTGGTGATCTCCCTACTATGAGTTACGGGAGCTTATACACACCCCTTAGCTTTGCAGCTCAGAGATGTTGTGAAACATGACTCTGCTGTCCCAAGGCCAACAGCCCCATAAAGATGACATGTCGGGCTTGTTTTGTGCTCTGCTAGCTTTCCAAGCTCATCGAAGGCTGCGGCACTGTACTTTGGGGGCAGAGTCAGAAGTTAACTGAAATGGCTGCCACATGACACCATGCTGAGACTCCTTCTCTGGCAGGCACCACTGCTGATGTCTCTGTAGAGATTCTCCTTCTGCTCTCCAAAGCGGAAGGAAATACACAGTCTGGGAGATCAGGGACTCTCTCCTCCGTACGCGCCCCTGGCAGAGGCAGGCTGGCGGAGGAGTGCTTCACGTTCTGAGCACTTTCCCTTCTACAGAGTGAGTCATGGTTTTCTGAAGACTTATTCTTTAAATATAATCCTGCAGCACTTTATTTACTTCAGTTCATGTTAAGAAGTTTTCTGAGTCGATGGCAAAGAATAATTCTTAAAACGTGTGAATACCAAATGCAAGATAAAAAAACAAAATTGCAGTTTAGACTTCAGATTTATTTGAAAAGAGGATAATGATAGTAATTACCCAGTTTGAGTTTTGAGGAAGGCTAATTGGATCCCGAAAGCATTTGTATGCACAAGGAAAAGCATAAATACAAAAGACCATCTGGTCCTTATCAGCTTACAGCACTAACACTGTCTGTAATTATTTTTTCTATATTGTTTTGATGTTGACATTTTATGAAGCAATACATCCTACCCTGGTTAGGGGATAACCTATATTCCTGAAAAAGTGGGGATTGCCCCATTTTTACCAATAAATTTTTAGGAATTCTCAGGCAAATGAGACAGTATTTTTTCAAGAACTAGGTAAACATCTTATTGTACCAGAGACATGTTTATAAACTTCTCTGACTCATCAGACTTGTCCTGTCAACAAACTGCTCTTCCAAATGCTTAGATTGCATTAAATGTGTTTGTGTTGTGTTCTCCTTTATCCAGACAGGTAAAAGTTGAGACCAACACTTTCAGTAAAAATATCCAAGATCATTTTTGGAAGCAAAGCTTTGGTTGACCCACTCCTTGACACACTCCTGACAATTTCAGTTTTTATTTTTCTCATTCATGTGATTTTTATCTCCAACTCCTATAGCATCGCCTGGTATGTGGCAGGTGGCCCATAGTTGTGTGCAGTGATGTGTGGGCACATGAAGTGGAATTTGGGCTTTCGGTCTCTGATACCTGTGGATTGACTGTTATCAAGAGTCATAGAACAAACCACCGCGACAGGTGGCATCTTTAAACACCCAGCATTTCATTAGATCTAAAATGAAGCAGAAATGCACTGATTTAAGTCATCAGTGACCCTTAGCTGATGAATGAGTCTAGGGTCTCCAGGACAACTTTCTGCCATGGCTCCCCCAAGCCTGGCTGAGCTAATCTATTGATCTGATCACTTGTACCTGGGTTTGGCTTATATTTGTGGTTAAGCTTGGCTACAACGAGGACTTGCAGTTGCTTGGGAGGACAGATGTCCCTGAAGTTGGCAGAGCATACTGTGTTGATGTAGTAAGTTGTTGCTGTTTCGGCTGCTGCCTCCCCCACGGCGGGGGGCAGGGGATGAGTAGGGGAGGAGTCAACACAGACCCCAGGAGGCTCACTGTCTTGCAAGCAGAGCTCTTGTTATTGCATACAAGGGAGCAACCTTTATGCCCCTCCCTGTCCTCCCACTGGTCCCCGAGTCTGAGATGTTTCTCTCTCATTGGTTCTTCGGGTGCGTCAGAGATCTCCAGGTCTCCCTGCAGAACTTAGGCTAGGTCCTCAGACTCAAAACAAAGCCGCCTTGGCCTGTCCCTCCACAGTAAGTGGCTAAGGACAGCCCAGGTTCGAGGGTAGCTAGACTTGTCTCAAGGAGAACCTGCAGACAACAGGCAGCCACCTCATGTGCCGTGCTATTTAGTGAACCTGAAAGGCATATTTACGGAGTCACCCTAAAACGGTGTTTATTTAAGCAAGAGTGACAAGTCCCAGATATGTAACTATGATGTGCAGGTGGAGGGGCATGAGGAGGAGGTGTGAAGACCGTGATTACAAAGGAGCCCAAGGAAAAGGGCTGGAAACAGGAAGGTGACGGGAGAGAACTCCAAAGAAGGAGAGCTTTGCCCAAGTGTGTGTTTGAAGCCAGACTCCTAAGCATGGACAACATTTCCTTCTATAGAAGCTGTTATGGTAATTTTCGTACATCAGTCATAAAAGATCATGACTGGACTCTGTTGGAAGCAACCTACATAATTCCCCAACTATATTTTCATCCCGTGTGTGTGTGTGTGTGTGTGTGTGTGTGTGGTGTATACATACATATGCACAGGTACGTACACGAGGAGGCCAGAGGATGACCTCCAGTGTCCTGCCTCTTAGCCCCTGCCTTTTCCACTTGAAACAGGGTGTGTCAGGGAACCTGGGGCTAAGCTGGCAGCCAGCAAGACCCAGAAATCCTGTGGTCTCTGCCCACCAGAGTGCTGGGGTTATAGACACCCACAACCACACCCAGCTTTTTACATGGGTGCTGGGCATTTGAACTCAGTTCCTCATTCTTGGACAGCAAACCCTCTTTCTTACTGAGCCATCTCCTCAGCCCCCAGCTACAGTTTCTGTGACAGGCTCACTGTGTCCCTCATGGTAGAGTCCCTGTGAGAGTTACCCTTTACACTCACCAGACATAACTTGCACAGGCCTGTTCTGCTCTCTTCTTTCTGACAAAGCCTAGGAAATTTATTTTCTTTTTCCCCTTGGCTTCTGGGACCCTCAGACCCAAATTCAAAACTCAGGTGTGATTATATACACATAACAAATTTGACATTTTCCAGCACCTCCTTTTCCTCGACACCAACGCTTGAATTCCTTGTCATTTGCTTCTTTCCTTGTATGAACTTTTTGCTTTAATGTACCTCAAAAACTATTAAGTCAGTTGGCAGACATGTGCTAAGCGCTTATTGTACTTAGAGTTAGATAAAAGACATAGAATTATGAAAGAATAAAAAAGATCTGTATCCAAAAAGAACAGAAATAGTTTAGCCCAGGACACATTCGCAGGAGGATGTTAAGAACAGCCACAAATCAGAGGAACGGACCGCAAATGAAGCAGTCACTAAAAACAAGGTGAACGGTGTGAGCTGGGACACCTGGCTGAGTCCTTGCACCTCATCCAAAGCTAAGTCCTAACTGAAGAAGCCCGTGTCAATAGGATGAGCTGCTTCAAGCTCATACAACTTGTACCTGCTCAAGAGAGCAAATATATCATGGATATTTCCTTCTAAATCGATTCCTCATGCAGGAAACAGGGCAGAGTCCTTAAAACAATTCTTCAGTGTAACGGCATGTAGGGCCCAGGAGGGGCAGCTGTACAAGATGCCAAGGCCACAGAGTACGTCTTACTTCCAGTGAGTGCTGAGGTCTCCTGAGCCCTCCCTGACTGTCCATAGCCACAAGCCCAGCAGATAAGCTGAGTTTCTACTCACCTTATTTCTGAGTATTAATTCCTCTGTCCATTTAAAACCGAATGCAGGGGATGGTAGACATTTGCCTCCTGTTTGATGGGACAAATAGCTCTGGCAAAAACAGGGTTTCCCACTGCAAGTCGACTCTGGGGGCAGGAGACCGTTTTTAAATGATGCGCCGTGTGTCTCCCTTACCTTTCCCATCGCTGGAATAAAATACACTGACAAAACTAACAAGGAAGAAAGGGGTTGATTCCAGGCACAGTTCAAAGCACCATCCATGGCGTTGGGGAAGTCAAGGCAGCGGGAGCCGGAAGCAGCTGGTCATGCAGAATCCACAGTGGCAGAGGACTCAAGAGTCCAGAAGCATGAGGCAGCTGGGCATACTACATCCGCCATCAGGAAACAGAAGCAGTTCGTGGACCAGTGCTGCCCTCATTTGGGGTGTATCTTCCCACTTCAACCCAATCCCAAAGGTCTCCCAGAGGCATGTCTAAGGGCTTATCTAGGTGATTCTAGATCCTGTCAAATTGACAATCAGTACAGGATTGACTCTCACAGGATTGACTAGTACTCAGCAGACCAGGGACTTTAGAGGCTGATACCATTCATATTTTTCTTTCCTTCTGAAGCCTCTGTCTGCCATTATCTGTGCAGCAACCGTGAAGTGAGTGGAACAGGGAGAGGTGCTTTTTGGTTGTGAGGACCAGATGAACCAAGTGGCCATTGTTCATTTTCGTGATGACTTTCTGAAAAGAAGAACATGAAGATGGTTTCCTTACAGGGTAACTTAGAGCCAGGAGAGATGGTGTAGGCCTAATACCAGAACTTGGGAGCTGAAGGCTCGGGGACCAGGAGTTCAAGGTCATCTTCAGCTGAGTGGTAAGTCAAGGTCAGCCTGGGACACATGAGACCCCATCTATAAATAAATAAATAAATAAGGTATAGTTTTAATAACAGGCACCACCAAGGTCAGATGAGGCACTTTCACGGTCAGGTGTGACCCCTTTGACTGCTCTGACCTGTGCCACATGGTAGGTGCGGCTGTGTGCTAGGCATGCCTGCTCTTACACTTGATGCCTCTTCTTGCTTCAGGGGGTGCTGTCAGCCAAGAAGCCATACTGAGTCTGTCCCTGGGCAGAGCCTTCAAATGCAGAGAGCCACCTGTCATCTCCAGGGACAGGGACAGTCCCCACGTGTGGGTGTAGAAAGCCTTTTGTCCTCAGAGTGGAACAGCACTGTAGGGTCACCCTTGCTACAGAGGTCTCCCTGAATCGTGGGCACTTTGTCGGAATCCACTTCCTCCTCCTGCCCCATTCTGCTCCCTCACAGCCCAAGACCTGCATGCCCATCCCCATGTCGGTCACTTCCCCAGGAACCTGAACCTGAGACCTGCCTCAGCTACGGAAGTTCAGCAAAACTATGAAACTCATTTATTTTTATTTACTTGCACACTTGGTTGCTTATTGTGATGAACTCATGGCAGACATGAGGAGCATGCATGTATGTGAGGCCTATGGAGACCCCACAGTGTGAAGGCATGGAGACATCCAGAGATCACTAAGAAAAACCGCCAAGCATCTGTGAGCAACTTCCGTCTGTTTTCTCTATAGTCGTGTTCCGGGTGCCTGTGCCTCCATTAGTCTTTATAATTCAGTTTCTTGTACCTGCCTGGTGAGGCGTAAATGGTGATATTTGTCTTTCATATCTAGCATGTGAAAAACTGTCTGGTTATGATGAAATAGGTTTTACCTTGGATTGTGATGAAGACCGGCGTTTCACACTAATTATAAATAGTATGGGATTCCTGGGTCTATTGATTTCCATTAAAGTTGTGTGGAGTTATGAATCTTAAAATGGAAGTCCAGGGCTAAAGCTACCCTAGGAGAGTGCTTTATAGCAAGCAAGACTCTAGAGAGACTCATAAAAATCAGCCTTTGGTGGTTGTCTTGGGGTTTTATGACTTAAAGAATTGCTTGCTCTTTATCCACAACTGTTTGCCAGCCATCTTCGTGTCGCTGGCCTGACTGAGGGAAGAAGCCCTGATGGGATAGACACAGAGCTGTGCAAGTTACTGAGGACTGCCTGCTCCCTTTGCCGGTGCTTTGGCTTCCTCCTGCCTGTCTCCCTGTGGCGTTTCTCTGTGTGCCTTCAGCCGGCTTCGGACAGTCTGCAGAGGAGCATGGCGGCACTAGGAGTTGCTCTCCTGCCCGAGTGCTCTGTTGAACCCTCACCTCGGTGGGTGCACACCGTCACACTGTACTGCAAAGGACTTCAGACAGAGGAAAGTAGATACAGCCTCCTAAAGCCAGGTATCAGATCTAGATCACAGATGGTTGGAGACCACTCTGAAATCATCAGTGGAGGCCGGCTTCATCCCTTGGTTGTTTCTGCAGCAGCTTCTGTGGAAAGCTCGCTCCCCAAGTACGCCTCCTTTCTCACTCTCCCGTAGCAAAGGCATGAAGAGGTGAGGCTCAGAGTTGGTAGGTAAGTGCAAGGAAACTTGCCTGGACACCATGGCGTAGTCACACTTGTGAATCCACAGCACTTATGACAGCATACACCAGACCTGTGCAAACCCAGTCAGACAGGGGCCCAGGGGAGGTGGAGGGACCGGAGACCCCAGCCCTAACTGAGAATCTATTGGCAACTGATCGATGCTGGGAGAGGGAGAGTCAGTTTTCTTTACTGGTGTGATGGCTGGTAGGTTGACCAGATTCCAAGGGATAAACCCACACCCAAGAGCATTTAAGAAACATAGATTAGATTCAATAGGCCTTAAAAAAAAGACAGGTAATTATAAAGGACATGCAGTCTGGGATAGTAAGGTGGGATGGGGGGAGTCTGAGTATAATCAAAATGCCTTGTATGAAATTCTTGAATCAATAAACATTTTAAGAAAGGAGGCCCTGTCCAGAGGAATTGCTGGTGTGTTACCATGTACCACCATTGAAACACACAGACAAAGTGAAGCTTTGTGTCTGGGGAGGAGGAGGTTTACCAGTCCACCTTCCATCCTATAAACCAACAGGCAGAAAAGAACCAGTGACCAGGTCGATCCACAACTGACCAGACTGTCATTGCAACTGGGTGTAACCTTCCCAGCTACCATTCAGGGGCTGGGGGCTGCTGTCCCTCCCAGGTACTACAGTGGGCACCCTGGCTGGTATGGGTGGGTGTCTGTTCCAGCCTGGGGAGACTTGGGGAACCGTTCCTTCAGCTTTACAGCAGTGTAACTCCTGGGTGTTGGGGATCTTTTGGGTACCGTCTTTGTCTTGACAAATTTTGGTACTCAGTCTTTCATTTTGAGTCTTCCTACATCTCTGTCCTGTTTGTAGTCTGCACTACATGGTGCCCCCCCCCCCCCCCGTTTTAACATCCAACTGTTGCTAAGTCTTTGTTCTTTATGGAGAGTGGTTAATTTGCAATGCCTCTGGAACCAGGGGGAGGCGCTGACATGGACCAGCTCACCTGATTGGCTTGCCAGCTTTCCTGGTGTGGCACTCCCAGAAGGGCCAGTTTCAAGCCCCCCAAGTGAAAACACTAGGCACAGATTTGAAAAAGACTGGCTAGTATATAAGAACCTAGCCCAGGACTCGCTCTTGGTAACCCTAGGGAAGGTTGTGCCAAGAAATGGTAATAGAAAAATATTTATCCAAAAAGATTATTTTGAGAATTAAGTAATATTCTGCTTACCTGAAGGGGATACATTCCAAGACCCCCCGTGTATGCCTGAAATAGAGGACACTACATGAAATTGCATTTTCTATGCTTTCTCCTCTTATACATATCTATAAATTAGATATAGAGTTTAAAAATAATAACTAAAATAATAGTTATTAATATAATAATATATGGCAATAAAAGTTCTATAAATCTTACAAATTATCTGGAATTTTCCATTTACTATTTTTCAGTTGAGGTTGGCCACAGAGAACTGAATCCATGGGTACCACAGCCGACATGGGGGAACTACTATGTTGAACACAGCTTTGGGAGGGCATCACCACTCAGTAAAGGGAAGCTTGTTAGCATGATATATTTTGTGCACATTAATCTCTTCAGTGTCATTCCATTTCTTCCTCTGGAACAATCATTAGTTCTGATGAAGTTTTCAGTATAAAGCAACTCAGTTCCTGAAAGGGACTAGTTTCCATTAGAGATGTGCTTGTGAAGCAGGGTGGGGCTGGCGGCCCTCGTCTATCATCCCACTTAACACAGAATCATCACATGTCTGCTGTTCAGGAAAGATGTCTGTGCTAATCTTAGGAGGGGAAATACCTGAGCATGGTTAAACCTCGCTCAAGAAGTCTATACTTATGTGGAGAGAGACAGGCACATTGAGCAAGTGAGGAACAAGAATTGTAAGACATCTGGAATGGCATAAGGTGGGAAGTCCCGTGGTGTGGGGTTTCCTCTGAAGGGAAGTGTCAGGGCTCAGTCAGTACACTCATCTCCAGGGACCAGCAGTATATGAAATTCGCTTTCTTGGCATGTGAGTCCAGAGTAGGGATGAAGTAAAGAACCACCATGTGTCTTTTCACTAGAAGCTTAGAGGGAGCTGCCTCTCAGAAAGAGCTGAGACATTTGGTTTTCCTCAGAACGAAACCACACTCCTGTAGTCCTCCCACCTACCCAGTCAATGCCAAGGGTGTACAGTACATCCTTTGACATGATGCTGGAGTTGAGAGCAGACCCTGTGCATGAGTAAAGGGTCCCTTCACACGGCAGATATTTACGACATGATTTTTAATTATTTAATTTTACTGAGCTTTATACAACCATAAGGCTTATTTTGCTTTCAAGAATGTACTAAGGACTTTAAAGAGATGAATTTATACAAAACTCTAGCTCACATTTTCCAGTAAAATGATCCTGGGCTTGTACTAAAATCCTCTTTACTGCTTGCCAAGTAGAAGTGTGTGTGTGTGTGTGTGTGTGTGTGTGTGTGTGTGTGTCTGTGTGTGTGTCTGTGTTGTGTCTGTGGGTCTGTGTGTGTCTCTGTGTGTCTGTGTGTGTGTCTGTATCTGTGTGTCTGTGTCTGTGTGTCTGTGTGTCTCTGCATCTGTGTGTCTGTGTGTCTGTGTCTGTGTGTCTGTGTCTCTGTGTCTGTGTCTGTGTGTGTGTCTGTGTCTGTGTGTGTGTCTGTGTGTGTGTCTGTGTGTCTGTGTGTCTATGTGTATCTGTGTCTGTGTGTCTGTGTCTATGTAAGAAAGAGACAAAGACAGACTGAGATAGTCTACATGTGCCGTGTGCAAGCGCACTTATATGTGTTTGTTCTTCAACATCCAAGGTAAAATGTTCGCCCTCCGTGTGGCCTGTTTTAACCCCCGAGCCAGAGTTTCCAGGCCCTGCCTCTGCGTCCTGGTGCCCTGTGGTCCTCCTGACTGGCTGTGCTCTTATGCCTGTGGTACACTAGTTGTGAATATGCTTGTTGTTCCAAATCCCACTCTTAGCTGAAAGAGAAGCAGCTTGGAGTCTGAGCCCTGAGTCATCTCTTCAGCCCACCTTCCCTTCCCTACAGTGTGCTGCTGTGTGTCTGAGGTACTCACTAGGGCTAGCTGATCAGACCTCTGCTTTCTGAAAGTGTGTGAAATACAAGTAAACTGTGAACAGGAGCACCCGGATCACTTTAGGTGTCAGGACCCATGCTCCTGGCAGTGGTGACGTCTGGATCACAGCAGATCGGACTGGCTGAGCTGCTAGTTGCTTCTGTAGTTCACAGCTGGAAAGGCCCCTTGCTCAGTACTCCCTCTGACTGTGAACCTGACGGATTACATCTTTCCTCACTGCCAAAATGTGAGTCTATCATTAATTATTGATTGAATTTTAAATATTTCCACATTTCCTATTTTACTGAAAAGATGTTTTTATGTTGCCTCTACAGAGCAGCTTTTCATGGTTCTAGAAAACAATCCCAACATGCATCGCCTACAACTTTTCATTGCTCTCCACACTTCCAGGAGTTACTAAATATCCCTGAGTTTTCCTGTCTTTTTGTTTTTTTGAATCTTGCTCCTAGATGACTGAATCATCCCATTTTAAAGCATTTGTTCCTTCCTTTCCTGAAACATACCTTGAAATTACTTTGAATCTTGCCTCAAAAGTATTTGCAGAAATGCATTTACTCCCAGGGCTTTAGATATCGGGCCATGCAGCAGTCAGACTACTAAGAGGCCAATTCATTACATTCCCCTCAGAGCCCGTGAGCCCCCAACCTGGGCTCCCATTTCTCTTTTAGTTTCTTGAATTCCCAGCCAGAGTAAAGATGGTTTTGAAATCACAGAGACCTGTCCTTGGACCATCCCTGCCAAGACGACGCTCGGGCTGTGCCACCACCTAAACAGCCAGTGTCTGAGCACGGGTCAGCAACCACATGGCTGAAAGAACTTCCAATTTAAGACGAATAGACCAGAGCCCTTCTTTTCTGCACATCCCGTCTCTTACCCCAACTAAATCTGCTCAGTCTTGCTCATTCCCTTCCCCACAAATGAAGCTCCCTTCTTCCTAATCATACAAGGGAAAACCCAAACCCAAACAACAAAAACCAAATAATACAAAAATAAAATTGCAAATTCCTGAGTTGTCCGTTATTGTACTCTCCCTCCCTCCCTCCCCCTCCATTCATTCATTCATTCCCCTCCCTCTCCCTCTCCCTCCTCCCTCTCTCCCCCTCCCCCTCTCTGTCTCTCTCATTAGTAGGTCTGCTTGGGTAGCTTTGACCCAACCTCAGCTGCTCTGCTCCGTTCTTCATTCCATTTAAAAACTCTTTCATTTGGACCAGTGCTTTTATCCTTAGTCCAACCATGATGGCTAATTTTGGTTCTTGGCCTGAATGGGTTAAGTAGTACCTAGGCGATTAGTGGAGCCCAGCTCTGGGTATGCTGTGGTAGGGTCTCCAGGGACAATTATATAGTGAGGGCTCTAATCAGTGAATGAATCACGATATGATGGTGTTAGTGGGAGATGCTGAAAAATAGGGAGTTGAGGCCTCCTTCAGGGAAGCAGCTCCCTGCGGGCCAGGCCTTGGGGGACATCTGGATGGTCCTGTGAGACCATGTCATGCTGTCTCCTTGGCCTGTGTAAACCCTGTGGTGTAGCAGGGTCTCTGTCACCTGCTCTCGGTCTCCCACTGGTTCCATCTCAAGGCTTCCAGCAATCTCTCCCTTCTGCTTTGGATTGTTTAGGTATCATATCAAAGGGCACAGCTTCGGTAAGATCTTCAAACCCCTCACACTAAAGTGGCCACTCCCTTCACATGCACACAACACATGTGACCACAGACACACATGTGCCCGTATGCACACACACATGCACACAGCATGTAGCCCTTCTTGCATGTTATTTCTGACATACATAACTATATGGATTGAATGAACGAAAGAGTGAGTGAATGAAATGGTTTATTTGACTCTTCTAAGGAGAACACCGTCTCTTGTAAGCTAGGAAAGGACGGGGATTTTAAGTTCTGCATCTCTAGAACCTAGAATAAATTCTGGCACTTTGTAGACAGTATTTGATCAAAAGACTAGGAAGACGATGGAAGAAATGTCAGCTCTGTCCCTTGTGCCCCTGAGGTGATGCTTAATTCTTCTCATTTGTTTCATTATCTGTACATTGGGTTTGTTGTCAGGTTAAGTGTGATAATTATACAAGCCTTTCTGTAAAATAAGCATTAACGAGCATCTGCCATCACTGGTTTTGTTTTTTTTTTTTTCTGTTTCATCTGCTTCAGAATCTTTGAGCTCACAGGACAGGTGGGACATTCCCCAGGCTCCAGCCCTTCTGGGCTGGAAGAACCCTCTCCTGACTGGCCCAGTGGGTGATTTCTGCATGAGGCTCTTACTGTCTGTCTCAAGTTCACAAGCTCAACATTCCCACAGTGTTGTGCCCACAGTGTGCTGAGAATTGTAATGGGTATAACATATTTCTTTGCTTTAGTTTATTACAGATTGAACATCCTTATTTAATCCTCCCCCCCCCCCCCCCCCCTCCCCCTCTCTCCCCCTCCCCCTCCCCCCTCGTGAACACCAGGCCTTCTAGGTGAATGCTCTGAGCTTTGCCCATGTTACCAGCTCTAGCATTCCTAATTCAAATATCTGAAATTCTTTGGTGGCCTCAGTGTGCTTTGAGTCAGATTTTGGAGCACTTTGGATTTCAGATTTGGGGATGAGGGGTGATGGCAATAGACTATATACATAGCCCACAGTGTCTAAAATGTCCGAATCTAAACACGTCTGCCCCCAAGCATTTCAGATAACTGGAAGTTCCGAGGGGGCTTTGACTCTGCAAGCTCACCGTGTCCTGTACATCCCTGTGCAGGGCACCCAGGGAGGGAGGGAGGGAGGGAGGGAGGATGAATGGGCCTGTCTGAACCAGGTACTGGATACATTGGATTCACCCTCTCACATCTTTCACTTCATGTCATGCAGACCCAGAATGACAGGGCCGGGAGATTCCTGGGCTCTGCCTGACAAGCTCCACATTTTGGATTTCTGAACCCCTGAGGCCAGGCTGCCTGATATGCCTTTGCTCAGGCCATCGGCTGGGCTCTGTAAGCAACCTTGCCACTGGTAACTTTGATCGGCAGGTCATCTTGTGTGTACAAAGATTGCGTGGAGTTCCATGGTATGGTGGGACCTCCTGGAATGTTCCTCTGCTCTGACTCTGGAATACAGAGTGGTCAACTGCTGGTGAACTTCGGTTCTATCCTAAAATCCCCCTTGGTGCTCCTCACCTGGCCTGGGGGATATCAAGTGAGTCCCTGCTGAGGTCCCCAGCAACTTCACGGGAACAGATGCCATCTTTCCGCCTTCATCCTCTGCATCTGAGTGTGTAAATTTCCTTATAAATACTTGTTTCTACAACCCAAGCCTCCTGTGTGTTGCATATAACTAGCTCCTTAATATAACGAGACAACCAGTTCACCAAATCCACCAGATACTAACATGAACTTTCTATAACAATGGCTGAAGCTGCCATTAGTTCTGCTGTGTTTTGTTATTCCAATAATGAATTTTCATTTAAATTTATTTTCTAATCCAGAGCAACTGTAATTTTCCTAATTACTTTAATGGGTTTTGTATTAAAAATACTTAACATTAATGGCATTCTTTGAACTCTTAAGAGTGAGTTACGTTCATTAATTAGCCAATTTACAGCATCCCTGGGTGAAGGACTATCAGCCTAGATAACGTTTTACAGATGGAAGAGCTCAGACCTGACTCTTGAAGTTCAATCTTCTACCATTTGCTTCTCTGTCCCTTGTCTCTTGCTGAATGTACCAAATCTTTTCTTCTAAACACCTGGATTACAGATCTCCTCTCTCTCTCTCTCTCTCTCTCTCTCTCTCTCTCTCTCTCTCTCTCTCTTCCCCCCCCCCCCCCCCCTCAGAGAGACAGACATACTGACAGACAAAAATAGTGTGTGCTGGGAAGGTGCGGAGGGATGGTGGCACTACAAAAGAAACCTTCGTGACCAGCATCATCAGGAATTACACCAGAGAAGCCTGTGTTCTGTGGAATGAGATAGGTCTAAGGACTCTGTCACATTGCTAACCCTCTTTCACATCTTTGTGTGTGGCACAGTGGCTTTCCAATGGCATTATCACTCTGGTCCCCAGGCTGGGTGGGGTTGGTGTGCTGCTCTGCACAGAGTGGCTGGATTTCCTCAGATACGGGCGGGGGGCAACTGGGGTTAGCAAATTTTGCTGAGTAGATTAAAACTAAACTTACTCATTTTATGTTTCCTGATAATGATTTCCTGGTAGAAGTTGGTGTTGTTTGTTATTCTTTGCACTATGGGCACATAGAAAGGTGCACTGTGTGTCTTCAAGGCGGCCACATTTATGCAGGGTAGTCAGTCAACACAGAGTACAGATGAGCTCTCTCCATGGGACAGGGAAAGGTGTCACTTTTACATATGACAGCATGAAGCAGATGTGTGCTGTGGAATTCCCATATCCCGGCATGTCTCCCCAACAAATCACACAGACTTAACAGTCAATCAAACAGGCAAATTTATCAAAATTTCAGAGGACATAAAGATGAAAGGGAAAGAAAATACTTTGAAATATTACATCAAGATTCAGGGAGCTCTCAGATGGCAAGAAAAGGTCAATGATATTTATAGTAGTGGAAGACAGATTTAAATTGAGCTTGTGGTCCTGGTATCTGTGCTCTATTAGACACAATGAATCCATTATAGATGACATAATATCTGACATTTTTAGCACGTCTTTAGTGTTCAGATGATATCTGAACTTGATGTTCTAGTCCGCATTGTGTGGATCAGGGTTGTCCAGTGGAGAAAAACACCTGGACACACTATGTGATTTTCAGAGATTTAGTGGCTAGGGCCCAGAAGGAAAGAGAGAAATGGGTGGCAGGCCGGCCCTAGACCGAGAACTATTGGGGACTGATTGATGCTGGATGAGGGAGAGTCTGCCTTACATAGGATCTCTAGATGGGCCGACTAGACTTTGATGGACAAAGTTACAGTGAAGCACATCCGGGTACAAATGCTTGACTGAATGGGACTTAACATGTATGGCAGAATAAATGCGTGAGGTCTGGTGAGGGGAAGGGGGGACATGGATAGAGAGGGGGCCTGAATTTGATTAAGAAACATTGCATAAAACTACAAAAGCTCAATAATTTTTTTAAAAGATAAAAATAAATAGGCAAAATTAATTTTAATATCTTATTTAACATTATATAAAACATACTCTTCATTTTAAAATATACTGTCTCTTACAGAAAGACTCATTGTTTTTGCTACTAACACTGAGGTGTTGGCACATGCATCTCTAATCTGTATGTATCTGATTATTACTAGTCATAATCAGTTGCACTCAGATCCTTGGCACCTGTGTATGTCCATCTTTTTTTAAGGTTAAGAACTTATTCAATTTTATGTCTTACAGGGCTTATACTGAGTTCAATATCATATAACTGTATTAATTCAACAGTGAACCTAAAAATTTTATAGCCACTTGTGAAAGAGATGTATCTTTGCTCTGGAAACTGTTATTGAGTATGTTAAAGCTGTAATGATATGCTTCTAAAAAAAATAAAAAAGAATATTTAAAAAACTTGCACTTTAGAATTTCAGTAAATGTAAAAATGTAAACATGTATTACATTTTCACACTGTCTTCAAAATCAACTCTATATATTTACACTAACAACATATTTCAATTTAAACATTATTTCTCCAAAATAATTTTTCTATATGTTTCATGAAATGTATAGTTGAAGAAACAAAATTGGCACAGCCAAGTTGTTCTTAACACATTCACACATATTTTCATAAATGAAACAATATGTTTTGAAATCCAAGTTTGAGCTGTTTAAATTCAGTGAAATCAGAAGTCAGCATCTCTGGTTCACTGACCACCGTGCATGTAATCAGAGGACATGTGGAGACAGAGGGCACCATGCTGAAGGCACAGATCTCATCACAAAGGTACCATTAAGTCCCCAGGAGGCAGGATCTCAAGCAGAAACAGTAAGCAGAGCAGGAGGCCTGGTTGGGCATCTACCAGGAGGCTCGCAGGGGAGGACTGACCCTCTGAGTTTGTCCAAGTCCAGTTTTTCAGAGTCAAAGCCCAAGGGTCTTCTGATTTACCTTGTTGTTTCCCCGGTGGCTACTGACTCGGTGTCACTTCAAAAACGCCTGGCATTTTGAGTCTTCTGTATACTTACTGTGCCTCCTGCTTTCTAAAGCTCTCTAAAAGTAGGCATGCTTATGGCTCCTTGAGGACCAATTGCATTTTCTGAGTAGATGAACTCTCTTTTGCAGAGACAGTGGCTCAGCATGCTTCATCAGTTAGGAATAAGCCCTGCTAAATGATCTGGAAGTGCCTTGTGGGCAGAGTCTAAAAAGTAGTTATTGTCTTCAGTGCCTTGACCAGTCTTTGCTGTCACTATCATCAGATGTTATCACCATCGTCTTCACTGCCATTACCACCATCATCACCATCACCATCATCATCATTACCACCATCATCACCATCACCATCATCATCATTACCACCATCACCATCATCACCATCACCATCATTGCCATTACCATCATTGCCATTACCATACCATCATCACCATCACCATCATCATCATTACCACCATCATCACCATCACCATCACCATCATCACCATCACCATTGGCTTCACTGCCATTACCACCATCATCACCATCACCACCATCATCATCACCATCATCATCATTACCAGCACCATCACCATCGGCTCCACTGCCATTACCACCATCATCACCATTACCACCATCACCATCACCATCATCACCATCATCACCATCACCATTACCATCATCACCATTATGATTACCATCACCATCATCTTCACCATCATCACCATCACCATTACCACCATCACCATCACCATCATCATCATCATCACCATCACCATTACCATCATCACCATTATGATTACCATCACCATCATCTTCACCATCATCACCATCATCACCATTACCATTACCATCATCACCAACATCACCACCACCATTACCATCATCACCATCACCACCATCACCATCACCACACCATCACCACCATCATCCTCTCCATCATCACCATCACCATTACCGTCATTACCATCATCACCATCACCATTGGCTTCACTGCCATTACCACCATCATCACCACCATCATCCTCACCATACCATCACCACCATCATCATTACCATCATCCTCACCATACCATCACCATCATCAGTATTGCATTCATTCCTTGAGCACTTTTCAGTTCATCAGACCTTCACTATATCCAACTACAAATTCTGTTTGAGGATAAAGAAAAGTGGATTTTTGTAGCCCTTGTCAAGCTGTGTAGGTTATGAAGGAGAAGAAGGGAAAATACAGTGTACGTTTTTACTTCCCCATAAAGAGCAGGCTGGCCTCTCCTCCATTCCATCTTTTCTAACAGTTGAGAGCACAATTCTAAAACCACGAAGATTGACTAGTTTGCCCCAAATCACACAGCAGACTCAGGTAGGCATCCAAGGTGACTGAAGCCACACTATGTGTGCCCTAGAGAACAGACTCGGGGGATGCAGTCAATTATGGGATCGAGCTACAGTCCTTGCCATGACAGCCATGATGTATACCAAGCTTCTGCAGCCATAGGAAGGGCCTGATCTAGAAAAGCCCATGGGAAGACTTCCTTTCAGCCTCCGTGTTACCAATTCATAGATTCTACCCTTGGACTTCTGAGAATGCTCATAAATATGACCTTGTGATTTTTCCTGGCTCTTCATAATTACTCTCACTTTATAGACAGCAAATGAAAGAATCTTCTAAGAGGTGCTAGGTAAGATCATTTGTTTTTGTGAAGTAATATCTCAGAAGAGCCACTGCACAAACTCAGACACATGCTCTGAATCCTGGAGCCTAGTGAGAGAGTGGGTAACTGATGGGAGAACATGGCACGTTTCCACTACGTGAGTGGTGACCTCTGGGTGGCAGTGATAAAGGTTCATCACAGCAAGCTGCCAGTCTGGAAGAATGAGGAAGTGTTACCAAGGGAGGCAGGAAACAGCCCGGACTCCCACACATGTGGGCAGCCAACTGGGAACACACTGCTGTTATGTAGTCACTCGGAGGAAAGTTGAAAAGCACTAGGATAAAAATATGCTTGAAACGTCAGCCAAGTTTAGAGCTGTTCTTTGGGGTTTTCCCTTAGCCACGAGTGGAGAATACGGCCACACGTTCCA
Organism: Nannospalax galili; assembly: GCF_000622305.1. Classification (NCBI taxonomy): domain Eukaryota; kingdom Metazoa; phylum Chordata; class Mammalia; order Rodentia; family Spalacidae; genus Nannospalax; species Nannospalax galili. The sequence continues at coordinate 477,435 of NW_008342003.1, read as the reverse complement.
GGGCTCAGAGAGGAAACGGGAAAAATAGAGAGGGCTGTGTCTCCACGATTTGATCTGATGAGCCACAGGGAGCCCCACATTGGATGAGCTTAATGGAACCCAAGCAGCTCATAACATTTGTAGTGAAAATGATTTGCTTTGGGCAGAATGTTTTAACATCTAACCAAAAAGCAAATGATTCATTTGGAACACATGCACATTTGTGCTGGGGGGAGCTGGGAGGCAGGGTGCTATAAAGGTGCACATTTGTGCTGGGGGGAGCTGGGAGGCAGTGTGTTATAAAGGTACAGTTGTGCTGGGGGGAGCTGGGAGGTGGGGTGTTATAAAGGTGTCTTAGAGGCAAGAAAGAGATGTGTTTCTAAGTTGACATTAGCATCCCTGTTAGATAAAGCTCGGGGTTTTTTTTTTTATGACATTCTACAAAGTGTCAGGGGCTGGGACAAGCCAGGAAAGTGTCCCTAGAGACTGACTGGGTGGGGAAGTAAAGGACTGGGAACAGAGTTCTGCCAGTAGACACTCCAAAGTGATAAGCAGCCCTAAAACACAGATCAGCCCTGCTTGCTCCAGGCCGCTCTTGCTGTTGAACCAGGCTGCATTTGCATACAATGAAGAGGTATCTCATGTGTTACCTTTCATAGTTAATGTAATTAGCGCAAGAATTAGCGAGATGCTTAGAGGAAAACACCGAGTTTCTCCTGCTGTGATTTCAATAGTGTCTTAAACCGGGGATGTAGCCTTTCCTTATACTAAGATGCATGGGTTGGAGAGAAAGGAAAATCACTTATTGGTCACTGACCCTATGGGCTGAAACACTTTCATTCTATATAGCTGTCAATCAAAATCTTCTCTCAAACAGGAAGCATGTAAAATATTTCTCATCCTAAATTGTGTCTTAATCAGGACCAGCTGTTTTCACAGCGGGGCTTCTTCAGTGTCTGACCTCAATGGTCCTAAGAGTTGTATCAACAGACCCAGTAAAAATGGGTCTTTAAAAAATATTATTCTTGGGGGATGAGGATGTAGCTTAGTTAGTAGACTGCTTTCCTAGGATGCATGAACCCTGGGTTTGATCCCCAGCACCACATAGACCAGGTATGGCGACACATGCTCCTAATCCCAGCACTCGGGAGGTAGAAGATCCGAAGTTCAAGGTCTTCCTTAGTCACAGTGTGAGTTTGAAACCAGCCTGGGCTACATGAGACCCTATGTCAAAAAATTATTATTCTACCCTCTATCTGTACATACATGTTTTACTATGAATAGTTCATTATTTAATTTATTATGAAGCAAAGATGGTCACAGGATGGAGCCACAGAAGTGTACTGCTTGGCGTTAGCAATGGCTTGTACCCCAGAGGAGGCTGTGGAGTTGGAAAGATGGGTCAGGGAATTGAGCAAGCCTCCCCAAGGAGGACTCAACAGTAGGCTGTTCAGACTGTCTGTCCCTTTTCATGTCCAACACACTATTTCAGAAATGGTCATGAAAAGATTTGGTAGTGTCCTTACATGGCAGGGATAGAAAGGTGTGAGGCTCTTCGAACCCCAGACCTGGGTGCAGTACTACCCTGTGTCTCTGAGAGATGTTCCTTCCAGATGTGCTGAAGCCCTGAGTGAATTCAATTCTAAGATCTACATCTGTCTCTGATGATTACCCAGAATCAAGGACAAAGTTTCACATGTGGGTTCGAAGGCACATGGATGAATGTTAATGTGTGTGACAGACACTGTTTCTTTTCGTAGCTCCCTCTGAAGCACTGATATCTTAGTTTTTCGTATTAGCACATGCTGATACATGTCCTCTCAAATAAATACACACTCTCCTCTCCACTGATCTGCTCAGACGCAGCAAGGAAATCCTCTGTGGAGGGAAAACTCATTTGTCTTTAGAATTGAAAAAGCAACTGTTTCAGAAAGATCTGGAAAAGGGGAGAGACATTTTACAAATTATCAATAAATCAGCATCCAATTTTTCACTAAAATAAGCAACAGTTATTTATCTAGTCCAGGTGGGAACTGTGAAAAGGGACCCACAGGAGGGAGAGACACAAAGAACCTCTGTTTGGAAAGCCAGAGGATCTCCAAGCAGATGTAAAATGCGTGTTGTCCACATCTGTGAATGAAGAAGACGTATTATTCAGAAAGTGACTCACTTGAAACCCAAGTACAAGGTCTGTGATTTTTTCCTACCTCTATATTAGTATTACCACTACTGCATTTGTAATTATTCCAAAGGCATTAACCTGCCAGGCCAGGACAGATACAGAAGGTCCTGTATTGCAGGATCAGAACCCTATCTATTCATTACTGAGTCCTACTTCCAAGTTGCAAGTGCCTTGTCACCGTAACAGAGTGAGAACAGGGCATCTCATGCCAAGAGCAGCCTGACCCTCGTACCATTCCTCCGCGTACAGAAGAAACTAAGGGTACATTTGGAGCTGTGTGTCTGCAGTCCTGATTGGTGGGAATGGGAGGATTTACAAAGAGACATGCTATACTCTGAAGTTCAGACCTGTTAACCTGGTTCCTTCCTAACCGTGGCTGGACTCGCACTGTCTCCTTGGACAGCTGAAATCACCAGTGCCAGGTTCTCCTTTAAGAAGCAATATTCATTTCTTTAAAATCTAATGAGTATGTAAACACTGACGCCTCACAACGAAGCTGTCAACTAATTGTGTCCCCTTCTTCCTCTGCTACAGAAATCCTGATGCTCTGGGTTAGGCAGGAAGCATCATGACAACAAGGCAGATCAGACGAGCACCAGACAGACGGAAGGGGCAATCTCTGCAATTTCGTCAGTCCACTAAGTCATTTGTCGTGTTTTATCACATCAACTTGAGCTCACTGGCCTTACAGGGAACTGGTTGACCAGTGCGGAAGCTTTTAGCTGCTGACGTGATAGGAAGATCCTGTGCTCCCAGGAACAGAGCAGACAGTGCTGTGTTTCTTAACGCCAAGGAGCCGTTTCCACTCAGCACTTCTTTACTTATCATGCCCTGTGGGCACAGCCATCTTCTTGATAAATTCCTAGTTCAAGGAAGGGAGTGGTTCATGAAGGGAAGGCTGGAGGAGCCAAGGCCATACACCAGAAGCTCATAGCAACCGAGGACTGTGTACCACTGAGCAGTTGGAGAATTAAGGCCAAGCTGGCATTGGGGGTGAAGCCTGAGACAATTCAGATTTCAATAACTGGAGTAAATGCGGTGGAAAGAGAATTCTGAACTGGGAAAACAATAGGAAAGACAGAGGGGAGGCACTTGGGATACACTGAGTGGTGATTCATCTTGGCATCAAGATTGAGGGTGGTTAGGGGGTCAAGAGGTTGCAACTAGATCATCGTGTGTTCGAGAATGAAGATTGGGAGTTCATGTGGATTCTTTAGCGAGAGGGAATCTAATGCTGATTAGTCAACAGGAAGTGACATAGAGGCACAGTTAAAGACAACAGGAAGTGACACAGTTCAGGAGACAACAGGAAGTGATACAGGGTCCACAGTTGGGAAGTAACATCATAATAATCACAGGAGAGAAGAGGGAGTGACAAGTGGGAGCCACAGCTAGGAGACTGGAGTGCTGAGGGGCCGCAGCTGTACCAGATCTATGGCCCCTCTGCCTTCTTCACTGCACATGAGACGTCAGTCAGAGTTCCATCTGGGTCGTGTGTGAAATCTACATCCACACGTTCAAAAGTTCTGTAATCTAAACTTATTCTTCCTCGTTGAGAAGTACATCCACCCTCTTAGTTGTCCTACTAAAGAACTATATGTAAAAAGTAAAATATAAATCTTACCATCCTCAAATGCTCTGTCTCCCACTTCTCACATCAAACCAGTGATGCACCCGACAGATTCTGCCTCCTACCTCCTGGGCCGGCTCACTTCCTCCTGGGCCAGCTAGCTTCCTCCTGAGTTTCATTGCCGTCCCACTCACTTCAAGCAGGTCCACACCAGCAAATTCAGATCTGTGTTCTCTCTTCCCAGCTCAGCTTTCACATGACTGCTAATTAATTTTGGAAATTAAAGTGAGCATGTGCCTTGGTGATTCTAAGGTGAGCTCTCCATTACCAATGATAAAGCCCTATTCCTTAGAATATCATAAAAGATATTCATAGTTTGACCTCCTCTACCTTTTCTCCATTAAATATACACCTCATACACCCCACACACTACATACTTGCCCACTGAATACCGTGTCTGGACTTCCGTCCGCCCACTGAGTACCGTGTCTGGACTTCCGTCCGCCCACTGAGTACCGTGTCTGGACTTCCGTCCGCCCACTGAGTACCGTGTCTGGACTTCCGTCCGCCCACTGAGTACCGTGTCTGGACTTCCGTCCGCCCACTGAGTACCGTGTCTGGACTTCCGTCCGCCCACTGAGTACCGTGTCTGGACTTCTGTTCTCTAGAAATGCGTTTGTTCTCATCTCCACAGTTTCCCACAAAAGGCGTAGTCAGCACAGTGTGTCCTGTCCTCGCTTGACCGACTCCTATCCACTCCTCACAACCCAACTTGATTCTTCCCTTTCTTGCATCTTGACAGTGAGGGTCTCACTGCTGCATGCTCCGTGGCCTCAGGGGACATAGAATAATTTTCTATATTTAATTTGTTGAATTGACAAGTCATTTTATCACATTGCCTTTTAACACGAGGCTGTGACTTTAGTACGAGGCTTGAAGACAGTGGTGAGCAGAGTATCTGGTATCTTCCGTCACCTTCTAACAGGACCAGTGCTCCACATCTGAAGAGGGAGGGAAGGTACTGATGGCCGTAGGTCTACGTGTGCGAATGCCCACGAGCACCCACCTCTTAACCAGGCTCTGGTGTGCGAATGCCCACGAGCACCCACCTCTTAACCAGGCTCTGGTGTGCGAATGCCCACGAGCACCCACCTCTTAACCAGGCTCTCGTGTGCGAATGCCCACGAGCACCCACCTCTTAACCAGGCTCTGGTCTGCATTAGCTTTGCTTCGTATTCTTCTAGGAAATGAGTTACAGAAAGGGAAGCATCTTGGGCAATGTCTGTGCACGGCAAATGTGCCAACCCTCCCACGTGTCATATTTTAAGTGAACATTTACATTGCTTTAAGGAGTAATGATTACAGTGCAATTTAGAAATGAAAACATGAAAGATGCAATGAGTTTGTTATTTTCATCTGAGAACTGTGACCCCAGCATTTTAAGCATCAGATTAACTTTTGATACTTTGGGAAAACATCTTCCCTACATAATATATTCAAATACGAGATTGTCCATTCATTTCAAAGTGGGGATTCCATTTCCCATCCCTCCCATAACCCTCCATTCCCAACAAGGACAGATGGATAGTTTGCTTTGCATTTCGTTTGTAATATGATTTCATACAGAAGTAATTATTTTAGTTTGATCATGTTTGTTTGGAGATTCCTACCTAGGTGTCCTCCGCAGGGAGTCGTTCTGGTCTCATTTGTCATCATGACGGCTGCAGTGCCTATTTGTGCTCCACTCCAAGAGCTTGCTAGGGCATTTTTATCCAATTATGTTTTTTAGCAAAAGTCATTTTAATACCGTGAGACAGAAGACGTTAGAAGAGCCTCTGTTTGCCTCAAAAATGTATGAAGATTGTTAGAAGCAGCAGCAAACAAATGATACCCTTTAATCTGGATTCCACGGCAGTAGGCTGTTTTCTGACCTCACCTAGTCTCACTGATCCACTTATCAGAGATGAAAGATTGACCAGATGCCTCTCACAATGTGATGTTGTCAAGCACAGTAGAATGATTCCAGTAAGAGCAACAGTTACTGACATTTAACAAGGACCCATGGCAGCCGTCTTATCTGGTTCTAATGAGGCCAGGGGTTCTCTTTATAATTAATGAGAATGGAGAGAGAGACACAGAGAGAGAGAGACAGAGAGAGAGAGAGGGACAGAGAGAGAGAGACAGAGAGACAGAGACAGAGAGACAGAGAGAGAGAAAATCCTCAAATAGGAAGAACCAGTGTTACCAATGGGTAGATTTCTCAAAGTTCTCCAAAAAGTTCCTCCAGCATTCCTGAAACCACCTGGAATTGAGTTGGGAACATGAAGCCACTGTTGCTCCAGTCACCAAAACCCTGAGACCTATTGGCAATCAATTAATGTTCATGAGCAGCCAAACCTAACTCCTTCCACCCTGATTCACGGTGTCACCTCTGAGCTCCAGGAAGGAAATGTTCTCTGACACACGCTCTCTTGATGGAGACCCCATCCTCTGTTCCCCACCCCGCCCCGCTGTGACACCCTCTGTTTCTGTGTCTGTGTAGCAATCGTAAATGGCAGAGATGCTGCCCAGTGCCTCCAATTGGTCTCCTTTTTCTTCTGCTTAGAAGTGACTCTCCTTTTGAGCTTTTGTGTTTCCCCCATCTGGCACTGCGCCTAAAAACCGGTCTGGTTCGTTTTATGTGGATTTTATAACACTGCGAGTTGGCAGCTCAGGAAGCATTGTGAGCACATTGAACAAGCTTGGACCTTGAGACGAGTCGATAGTCTCTCTGTTTGGTAGCATGAGCGATAAGGATATTTGACAAGGGAGTAGAAGATACTAGGGTCACTAATTCAGATTGTTATTTCTAATGCATAGTTAAGGAACCATTTAAAGGGCTTTTAAAGTACGGCGGAGGGAGGGAAGGAAGGAGAGAAGTGATGAGCCACAGCCCAGCCTTATAGCTGATTGCAGCAGTCAGAAAGAAAGGCAAAAAATCACGAAGTAGGGGCACAGGAGCTTTAGCTAGGCCAGCAGAATGTGGCTCAGAGCCCATTTCCTCATACCATTGGTGAGAATCAGTCACATGGCCACATCCAGCTGCAAGGGAGACTGGGAGATGTAGTCCAGATGTGTGCCCAGGAAAAAGAGGTGATAGGCTGTGGCAGACAGTGGCTCTCTTGACAGGACATGATCCAAGGCAGCTGTCTCTGCACCGGTTCACTCTTTTAAGATGAAGGCGGGGGTGACGCCTACATTTCCACTGGTAATGTATCTTTGATGGCAACTTCATATTAATCGGATTTTGCTGCAACATGCGAGGTTAATTCTTAGAGGAATTTTCAGATATCGAAGGAATTTTTAAGAACCAGTGAGACAGAGTATATATCACTTTTGGTAAGAAGCGCGCCGTGTTTCCAGCTCTGAGGAGGCAGAGAAGGGTGGATTCCTAGGCCCTCCCGCCAGCCAGCGAAGCCTACTTGGCAAGCTCCAGGTCAAGCCAGCGAGAGACCCTGTTGTATAAAAAGATGGAGAAGTCAGAAGATGACACCAGATGTTGTCCTCTGGCCTCCACACTTACATGCACACACATGCATGCATACCCACACACATATGCACACCTGCACACACAGGAAACCTACCATGCGGTCTCTTTTCCTGTTCCCGTGGCATGGCATGAGGCTACTTCCCCTGGTCTGCTTAGACTCTGGTATCCTTTCCCCTCGCCTACTGACCCCAGCAAGCTTGTAAATAGGTAGCAACAAAGAATGCCACCACACCACCTCTCCTCCAAGGTAGTTCAGAGCCCAGGCCAGCTCACCACAGAGCAGAGGCCAGGCGTTTTGTACACTGAAGGGGAACAACTGACGGTGGGGACCTCAGTGCAGGGCCCTGCAGAGGACCAGCGCTGCTGACCGACACAGGCACACGCTGCTGAACGACACACACACACACACACACACGCTGCCTGAAGAATGCTGGCCCTGGCTGGGGCAGTGATGCCATTCCTAGCACAAGCGGCGGACCATTCTCTGAGTTCTCCTCCCAGAGGTCTTAGTGTTGTGGAATGAGCAGGGGACAGCACATGCCCAGGGTTAACCTCCACTTTCCCTGCTCCCCTCTGGTGCTGGGGCCTTTCCCATAGAAATGTCACTGGCTTGAGCTGCTTCCTTTTGTCTGCTGCCCAAATGTCAGACTTTCATATACAAGTGGGTCATTGGCGCCTTTTGCCACTGAGGCCTTTTCAACAGCAGCCGAACCGTGTGTGCTCTTCTTGTGCAAACAGAGGTGGGCCTGTCCCAGGGAAGGACAGAAGCCTGGCCCTGGCTCCCCCTTAGGACATACCAGATTGAGTTGCCTGAGGGATTCAGATTTTGCTTTTTAAGATCTGCTTTGGGAACAGAATGTCTTTCTGACTGGGTGGTAGAACAGCACAGTTATAAAAACTCATGGAGTCCTGGGGCTTGACAGGAAGTTGTCAAATGGGTGATTCCCAAGGTAGTCAATTTCAGAATTGATAGTGACCAAATGCATTGGCAAGTAGTGACTCTCAGATCCAGGATATTACTTTTAACTGTGTCCAGCTATCTGACAAACAGCAACTCATAGCTGTTCTTGGCTCACAGTTCGAAGAGAAACAACTATCAAGTCAGGGAGGTCATGGTGGTGGGGGGGGTGAGGCAGCTGGTCATATCACATCACAGTCCTGAAGGAGTGAGATGAAGGCTGGTGCTCAGCTTACTTCCTCCGTGTTCAGCCTGGGACCTTAGCCCATGGGATGATGCCCACACCTAGGTGGATCATCTCCCCTCAGTTAACCCATCTAGATACTTCCTCACAGAAAGGCCCAGTGGTTTCTCCAAGGGGATTCTAGATCCCGTCAAGCTGACTTCACAACCAGGAAGGTACATTTTTTAAATGTGCATTTTCAGTATCTCCCATGTTCTCTGTGAGTAAGGTGGAAGACATGCAAAATAAAACCAGGTCCTCATCACCGGAGACTGGAGATGGCAGGATGGGCCTGGGAAGGTCTCTGTTTCCAATGGTCCAGGCAATTGAGATTCACACTGACCTGAGGCTTCTCAGATCCTTCCCTGTGAAAACAGATTGCTGTGGGAGTAGAGAAATAATGAGACTTTGGACTCACCAAATACAAGTTTCACCCTGGACTCTGCCTATATGCTGGGTTATCTTTAACAAATTCTTTAACTTTCCTAAACCTTGCTTACCACCTACGTGGGAAATGGGAGCTTCCACAGGTTCATTGTAAGATTTAGAATAAACATGCCAGGTACCTAACACTGCCTGAAGAATATCGGCTTGTTGGTTTGTACTTTGGCTGTGTGGTTGGGATAAACTTTTGCAAGGTATTGTGTCCAAGTTCACTAAAATTTCCCAACAAGCAAAGCAGTATTATTCCTAGGAACCAGGGTAGAATATGGCTGTTGTGCACCAGGCCAGACATTCAGACCAGGGCACTGGAGGCTGCCTGTGGGAAGACCTTGCTGCCTTCAGTGACTTTAGTTTACAAGGTCACACAGTCTCCTCTGAAGCAGGCATAGCTTTCCAAGACACCTTTACAGGGCCGTCAACTATGATTTAGCTGGACCTTTTTCCAGCTTATTTATGCTTTTACCTTGCTCTGTGCCCGCGAGTAAACATCTAAGTCAACCCAGCGTCTCAAGTGACACTTTCTTTGGGCTCAGAGAACTAACTCTTTTACCCCTCAGAACTCAGGTCTGGTTTCAGACTGCTTTGATTCCAGTCTCCTGTTCTTACTCTGTCCCATGTGATCCCAAGTCTGGACGGAAAAACTGACATGGTCAACGGTCACATGAGGAGCTCAGCGCACAGTGCTCACCTTCATTTCCCATGCAAGCCTGTGATCCCTGGGTCCATGGCTTTCTGACTATGTCTACTTCAACCCTTCTCCTTCTCATGTTATGATGAACTCCTCAGCAACCACACCCTCAATGCATGATGAGCTCCTCAGCAATCACACCCTCAGCTAAGGCCCTATGAGAACTGCAGTCTGTTTTCCACTGTTGTTAGGATGAGGTAAGCCATTGCATTATGAGGCTGTGAGACAATGTTATGGTTTTCAGAACTTGTGCTCTGGGATATGGCATGTTAGCTTCCAGTTCCAGACCAGGGACATCAGGCAAATCATGGAATGTTTCAATCTCTGAACCTGATCCATAAATTGAGAACCATCACACCAGCCTCACAGTGTGAAGGTGTGCTTGTATGAGGACACATGATTGAATCTATCAGTTCTAAGGTTAATTCACAGTCTCAGGCTTGAGAGAAGACTCATTATAAAGAGCTTGCCGCTGAAGCATAAGAAGCTGAGTTTGATTTTCAGAACCCATGTAAAAAGGCTAGGCATGGTGGCATGTGCTTATAGCTCCACACTGGGGAGGCAGAAGCCAGGGGGGTCCCTGAGGCTCATCAGCCCGTTGAGCTGACTCTGCAGCTCCTGTTCTCTCAGTGACAGAGCTGTCTCAAAAAGAAGGTGGATAACTCCTGCAGAATGGCATGAAGCGTTAATCTCTGGCCTCTATGTGAAAGCATGCTTGTGCACATATGTGTAGTCCCCCCACCGCACCCCTCCACACACAGAATTAATACTGTCTTTGGCACTCTGATCAAAATAAGTACCACAGACTACAGATGAATGGATCAGAAGTCAAAGACCCCGTTCCACCACCACTGGTCACATGACCTCAAAGGATCCCTTTTCTGTTAACTTTCAAAGCATCAAAGACATAATGAATATCCACATGAGAGCGTCAGAGGGCTGTTGTGACTGTTCTTCATCCTCTGGTCAGCCTCTTGGCTTCTGCTCACCAGGGCTTTCCTTCCTGACGACCAATGACCTTGCTTCTGTTTCATCAACATGCTTTTGAGACATGAGAAGTTTCCCATTTATCTCAAGAGAACGCTTTTGTGATAGGGAGATCTCTTTGTGTTGAAATAACTGCTCTCTATTCGAGAAGATTCCTTAGAAACACACTTTGCATTCACACCCTCTGATAATTCCAAGCCAATAGGCATGATCACTAGGGACTCTTCCTGCCCAATTAGACCAAATCGCCAAGCAGCCGTTCCTAGAGCGACTTGACAACCACATTCCATGTTTCTCTATTAAGGAAATAGCAAATAGCATCCGTTTAGTGGATACTCAAATTACCTCTGGGAGGAAGCACTTTGTTAATGAGCTGCACCACCTTGTTTGGGGAGATGAGCTGTGTTGACATATCAGGTTCCTTCTGAGCGCTTGGGAATTGGGGCCAGACCAGGTTTCATGACCAAGTTCCTGAATTTCGATGCCTGAGTTTTTTTTGTAGCAAAGTGGGAGTTGGATTGGTTACACTGCGATAACATCTGCAGGGGAGATGGATTGGATTTCAAAAGAGAAAGAACATTTTATAAATGGGTCACACCTGCAGTGGGGAAATGAGATAGGTTAGGATGGGCAGATTGTCTGGACACAAAAACACTCCATGTCTAGCCAGAGCTTATTCACAGGAGAGGAAGACTCAGGGAGACACTGAACCCCATGCTGATAATCAGTCATATCATCTCTTCCCTCAAAAACCCTTAAGTAGCTTCCCACTGCTGTAAAAGTAAATGTTAAAAAGAGGTCCCACGGCTGCTATACAATGCCCATACAGGGCTGTTCAGCCTTGAATACATGGAGACCCTTTAGTTCAGGCTTCTAAAGCATGGTGGTGTTCCCTCAGCTCCGGTGTACATGCAGCTCCTGGGCTCAGGCCCTGAAGCTTTGATGACGTTCCCTCAGCTCCACTTTTCCACCTCAGCTGCTACCTCATGCTGGCTACGGCCTGGAGTGTCTTCATACCACGTGCTGGTCACTTTCTGCAGTGTCTGTACCACATCCTGGCACTGCCTAGAATGTCTCCTATCATCACTTCACCTAACTGTGTCCTCCCCTGGGTTCAAGGGATGGATCGGCCCTCCCCACACTCTAAGTCCTGCCCACTTTCCCTTTTCATTTCTTTACTGGTCTTTTTTTCAAATACAGTTTCTAATCCATTGTCTGTAGACGCTGTGCAGTCAAGACCTGGACCGGCTCTGTTTTTCCTTGTATGCTTCTCTGAATAAAGTACTTAGACAGGGCTAAGTAACAGGGTTTGTTAATCACTTATGGGATAAGTTAACAAGTGAACAGCTGTCCCTGGAGTTCTCTTAGGGGTCCCTGCTCCTGACACCGGTAGACAACCATATAACACGTCTTTATCTGAATTTTGCATAGTTTATACCTTTGGGGGGGGGTGAATGCCTTACAAAGAAACAAACACCGGACACCTGGCACCCAGCTCTGCGTGGCCCGCCATTCTGGATCGCTTTTGCCCATGGTCTGCCTCATCTCTCATCCCCGCATGCTCACTCACCCCACAGAGTTCCATGGGGGGGGGTCCACAGGGTCCTCATGAGGTCCCCCAGTGCCCCCTGGGGTGGGCTGGCTCACCTGCTCCCTGTTCCCTGCTTCCCAGAATGGCAGGAGTCCCTCCTCCTTTTGCTCCAATTTCCCACCACACTAGGCTCCACCCTTCTTCCCAGGGTGCCCTGCACTCACCCCTGGCTCTTCAGAGGAAGTCCAGGAGGAATAAATCATTTTCGGGCTACAAAAATATTCTTATATGATTCACTGCTGACCCCAAATAACAAGCATGTGGTGGGTTCCTTTGCATTTCCAGAGGAACCTGTGTAGCCACAGTTCATGGGACTTGTACTCTGATATCATCATCACATATGAAAGATGCTTTTCAATCAGACTGTTCACCCACAGTACTCCAAAAGAGAGGAATCTGACAGGAACATTTCAGCAGTGGCCCTTATGCTTCTAGGAATCAAAACTAGGAAGATTTATTTTATTTTTATGTATATGAGTATTTGCCTGCATGTATGTATGTGTACCACATGTATGTAATGCTCTCAGGGGCCACAAAAGGGCATCACATCCCCTGGAATTGTAGTCACAGAGTGTTGTGAGTTTCATGTTGGTACTGGGAACTGAACCCAGGTCCTCTGCAAGAACAAGTGTTCCTAACCACCAAACCATCTCTTTAGCCCCAGTCATCAAAACTCTGGGGCAGTTGCTCCTGGAGCCTCTGCTCACGCTTTTACATAGTTGGTCACTTATGATGGAGTATGTCTGGCCGCCATGTTTGTAATCCCTGGTGACAGACACACCTGGGAGAGGACAGCAGATATCAGTTCCAATTAGAAATGGACCTATCATTCTACACAGTGGTCTCTACCTCTTTACTTTTGTGTGACCAGATACACGTCAGGAATTTTGCATAGAGGGGCATAACCATGATGCATTATCTGAAGTGCTTGAATTAGAGAGAGGAGCCGAAGCATAGCTGTGACCCTTGACAGCTAAGGAGAATCCCCGTGTTTGTCATTAAGTCCTCAGAAATTCCAAGTAGAACAGGGCTAGATTTCCCTATGTTTTGACAGAGGGCAACCCAGAATAACCTTCTAGATGCATATATTTGGTCATCACAAAGGGGACTCTGTGACTTTTATGTTGAATTTAGAAGGGAAATATAGGCTGCCATTAAGCTCTGGGCAGAATTCAGGTAGAAGTTGGTTTACCATATAGTAGACATAGAAGATTCAGCTATTGATTCCAAGAGAAATTCTGAACTCTTTCCAAATCCAGAAGTCAGTCATTCTTATTCTGCTTGGCATGCTGGGTAGAAATCACCCAGTGCATATAACCTGGCATGGTGGTGCACGTCTTTACTCCCAGCACTCAGGAGGCAGAGGCAAGTATCTCTCTGTGAGATTAAGGCCAGCCTGGTCTACATAGCCATTCTCAAAAAGCCAAAAGAAGAAAGACATCATTTAGTGTGGTGTGGTTCTGTTACTTTACTACAAAAACCACGGTGTCAGAAAAGTCAAGCTAATTTTCCAAACTGATTTTAAAAGAGAAACAGTTGGAAATGAGTCCCTTGCTTTTGCAAACCACACTCACACTCATGGTGCCATTCTATATTTTAACTCTTAGGTGACCAGTTAAGTTCAATTCAACAAGCACTAACAAAAATCTAGTATGCATAGTCATCAACATGTCCAAAATACACATTACCATGAGCTTTGTCGTATTAGATATGGAGAATACCAGTTTTTCCGTTAGTGAGCACATGATCCCTTAGAAAGTACATCAGCAGAGTAGGCATTCTCTGTGCCACTATGCAAGTGCAGTGGAGACTATAAACGTCCCGGGTGAGAGTAAGGGTCAGGGAGGGGCTGGAGAGGTGCCTCGGTGGTTAATAAAGGGTTTGCTTTGCAAGCAAAGGATCTGAGTTTAATTCCCAGAACCCAGAGTGGAAAACCCCAGGCACAGTGATGCGTGTTTGCATACCAGAGCTGAGGAGTACAGACAGACAGATCCCGGGGCTCAGTGGCGGCCAGCCTGCCCTGACAGGTGAGCTCAAGGTTAATGAGAGACCTGGTCTCAAAAGTAAGGTAGATGCCATTCCTGAAGGTGACACCCATGTTGTCGCTTACTTCTACACATATGCACATGCCGCATACAGATGCTCGCACAGCACACACATGCATACGCCACATATATATGCATACGAACATACACACATGTACCCACTGCATATGCATTGCACACACAGCATATACACAGCATACACATACACATCCATCATACAAATACATACAGATGCGCACATGAACCTTTATAAAAGCAAAGAGAGACTTCTCTGGGTGTCAACTGAGAGACACCAGGTGCAAGGAAGGATGAGTCCTGCTGTTTCTTTTGCCTAAGTTTGCAACTGGGTTGGCATCTTGGTGTTCAGAAAATACCCAAGTGCTCACAGGTGCTATGCTGGTTCTTTCTGAGTTAGACTGTCGTTATTTTCTTAGCTATGACACACTGACTTTTCAAACTAATCTGGGTTCTGCACTTGCTGTTAAAAGTAACTCTTCTGAGTCTGGAGAAGACGCTCCTGAATCTGAAGTCTGCTAGGAAAGCAAGAGAGTGAGCGCTCATCCCGGACCTTCCCTGTTCTCTGAAGCCGGGAGAACATGCCTGGTGGTGCCGGGAAGGTGCTGGGAGGCTGCAGAGGTTTGAGGGATGCACACTTGGTGGTGGTGCCTGGATGGTCCAGAGGCTCCTGTGGTTACAGAAAAGAAGGCAAGTTTGAATGTGTCCTGTGGTTACAGAAAAGAAGGCAAATTTGAATGTATCCTGTGGTTACAGAAAAGCGTGTGTTTTGGTGCAGAGACTCAGAAAGCCTCTGGGGCCAGATCGACACCTTCCTCTTTTCACCCATCTTAACTCTGCTTCTTAGCTCTGTTTTACTAATTAACTTTATTTCACAACTTCAAACATGTATATAATTTATTCTGCTCCCTCCCTCCCCCACCCTCTTTCCTCTCCCTCCCTTTTCCATCAACCCCTTCTCATCCCCAGTGCCTTTCCCAGAATCATGAGGTTTAGCTTTATCTTGTGACCCATTTAGTTTAACCAGGGCCATCTGTGTGGCCATGGGGTTGCGACTATGCACTGGAGCCCGGCGGGGTCAGCAGTAGGTACCAGTGAAGGCAATGATTCTCCCTCCATAATTATATTACTTTATCTTTCTTCTTAAAGGCACAAAATTTCCTAGAAAAAAATACACATGATTAGTACTTCGGAAGGAGCAGGACAGAGGGGTAATGTTCATAGTTTGGGCCTCCTCTGAGAACCGGAACTGTTAGGTTTTATTCCTAGTTCACCCTCTGAAATTCGTCTCTCTCTGGTTTTCTTTCCTCATTATTTTAATGGGATAACAATACCTGTTACCTTCTATAATTTGAAAAGGTGCCCCGACGATTGACTTTTGTCAGGAGTTGACAAAAATTAACTCTCAGGCAGGAAATGTGAGGGTCATGCTCTTTGTCCCTGAGAAATGTTTATTACCCCTTGTTTTACTGGGAGAGCAAACGGGCAGTGCGGACAGCCTGTCCCAAGATTCAGAGACAAGCTCGTCTGTGCAACTGGAAGATGAGAAATGTTTCCTAATGCATAGCTGAGGTCTTTTGAAAGGTCTGTGCTTTGCAACTAAATGTTTAGTGCTGAACTTAGTAGAGAAGAACTCAGTCCATCCCCATAGCACTCAAACTTAGAAAGCTCAATGGGTTGCAATTAGGAGAAACTTAAAGCATACCCGGGAGGCTCCAAAAGTAAATATTTCTCTGGGCAGATGTGGTATAGCTGAATTAACTGGGTGTTTGTGCAACTGCAATGGATCGGGGAGATAACACTCTTTATTGCCTGTAGATGTAGCCCGTGATTTCAAAATACAAGTGGTGTTAAATGTTCCCAGTAGAGGCCCGGCAGTTTGCTAAGCAAACCATTGCTGCTGCGGGGTTGTAATCACACTGCCTTGGGTTATTTGTCCAATTCTAAGTAATGAGTTCCCATCACTCTCCACTTGAGGTATGTTTATCTTGCAAGAACTTGGGTCAAATTGAACTTAAATCTCACTTGATTGTATTTTCTGCTAAGAGCCATTCTGAGAGGTGAAACAGGATCTGTTTCTTTCAATATTCTTTGTTTAAAAGTTTTGCCAGAGGGGGAAAATGATCTCTCTTGTGAGGCTGATTGGGTGACTTGGGGTGATTACTCCAGCCTCTGACTTTAGCAGAAAGTTGTAAAGAGGGTGCTACCTCCCGGACACTGGTCTCACCTGTGCTCGTTCTCAGAGCAGTGATGTGGACAGCCTTTGTGAGCTCTTACCAGTGCATAACTTCCAGAGAGAACCATGTATGCACAGGTGGAAAGCAAATAAACACAATGGGTTTTACTCAGCTTATCTTAGATGTAGCCAATGTCTGTGTGATGGTCCAGAAACTGGACACACTCAGAGACATAAAACATCAATCACGGTGTCAAAGGAGCCCACCTGAATGCTTCCTGAGGAGGTAAGGGCCTCTGACAACTCACAGGAGGAAAGCATTGGGTTTCAATACATTTTGGTCAAGGTGATCAATAATGAGATGAAACTTAACCTGTGTTTTGAAGTCCATAAGGTAGAGAGAGGCGGATCTTAGTTGAAGCAGGACTCTCCAGTTACAGCGACTGGGAAATGGATTGGGGCATATTCTTTTTAATTAGCATCGCTATACTGAGGGATGAAATTGGAGAGTTTAGTTTTACCATTTCTTATTAATTTTTCTCAGCATGGAACTTAACAGCATCACTGTGCCATTTTTTTTTTTTTTTCCCTTTTTTTTTTTTTTTTTTTTTTTTTTTTTTTGCACATGTGTGTTTGCCCTTGTAAAGCCAAATTGTCTTCTGGGAGGCGCTCTGAGACCTTCTCCCCACCCCCATGCTGTCCTTATGACCAACCAACAAAACCTACAGGAAAACAAAGCAAAACCCAGAGCGCAATGTATTGGGTGTACTCGGACAGTCTATGAAGTCCGGAGAGCTCACCTACAGAGGCTGCACCCGGGGGCTTTTCCCTACTTCCTGGCTGAGCTTCAGATCAGCCACCGCCAGAGCACTGCCAAGATGGAGAACTTCGTGAGGCCTCCAGGCTTCCTCTGTGTCTGTCCTTAGAACCCCACCCCGTGCTGATTTGGTGGGAGGGGTGACTGTCTCTCCCTCGGGCTACGGAGTCTCTTAGGGTTCAGACATTCAGTTGTTGCTGGTTCTTCGAGAGGACGTGCCTACCCAACAGCGCTCCTGGCTTGTCCCCCCCCCCCCCAGAGTCCCTCAGCTTCGTGACGCCCACACTCCATTACCCTCTCTCAGCCCATGCTTAGACCTCTTCCTCCTTTCTCATAGTTTCCTTTTGCTTTCACGTCCTACACACACGTGAGCATGCACACACACACACACACACACACACACACACATGCATGCACACACACTTAGCATGATGATCTCCAAATCTATCCACCCTTTCAGCAAATGTCACAATTCCATTATGTACATCAGAATAAAACTCCATTGAGTTTACACACTGTCCTAGTTTGTTTCTCATTGCTGTGACAAAACACTCTGACCACTACCAACTTGGGGAGGAAAGGGTCTATTTGTCTCAAATCTCCCGGGTCACAGTTCATCAGGGAGCCCAAGGTAGGAACTCAGGGCAGGAACCTGGAGGCAGGAGCTGGAGCACAGGCCATGGAGGAACGCTGCTTACTCGCTTGCTCCCCTGGCCCCTGCTCAGCCTGCTTTCTTATGCAACACAAGCCCACCTGCCCAGGGGTGGCACCACCCACAGTGGGCTGGGCCCTCCCACATCACTCATCAAGAAGTTGCCCCTCAGACATGGCCACAGGCCAGTCCAATAGAGGAAATTCCCCACCTGAGGCTCCCTCAACCCAGGTGTGTCAAGTTGACACTAAAGCCATCCAGCACACATATGTTTTCTTCATTCATCCATTGATGGACATGGGGGGATTCCTATGTTGGCTTTTGTGATTCTTGTGTCAATAAACATGTGCAGGAAACTCTGTGGTATGCTAACACAGAATCTTCCAGATCCATGCCCAGAAATGGGGTAGGTGAATCATATTGAGCCCTATTTCAGTTTTCTGAGGAACCTCTATATGGATTTCCGTAGTGGCTAAGCAGCTGTTTGGCCTCCAGCAGTGTATAAAGTCCCTATCTCCCCACATTCTTGCCAGCATTTGTGGTTGCTTGTTTTCTTGTTGATAGCCATTCTGACTGGGAGGAGAGCGAATCAGGGAGAAAGACTTAAATTGCTATTTTCTTGTTGCAAAAACAATGCTTTCTGGGGCTGGAGAGATGGCTCAGCATTAAGAGCACTGGCCGCTCTTGCAGAGAGTTCTGGGTTCGGCTAACAACACATGGCTCCTAACAACCATCTGTAAGTCCAATTCCAGGGGACCCGACACCCTCTTCTGGCCTCTGTGGGCATTGCCTGACATGAGTGCACTTACATACAATACACTCAAAAATATAAAAAATAAAATAATTAATAGAACATTTTTAAATAAAAGAATTTATTTTTTACAAACTAGAACTTCTCCACCCTCTGAATTGGTATTTGTTGGTACACTGGATATCAGCACCATGCAGAGGAGAGCTGGAGCACAGAGGGTGGGCGGCTGGCAGCTGAGCTGGGAACTTAAGAGGCTTCTAAGGACTTGGCAGAGGATGGAGGATGATGCTGTTGTGGTGGTTCCATTCTCCCTCATACAGGTGCAGACAGGAGGATGTACAGCCTGTTCTCCAGACTCCAGAGCCACCTCACCATCTTCCACTAAGAACTTTCTTACCCAAAGCCACAGCACCTACACAAAAAGGAGAACAGAGTACAGGAAAATATCCATCGGCAAGGGTCTACCACAGGCTTGCTACAAAACGGCCCCATTTACACAAGAGGCAGAACACGGGCAAAAAGGGGAAATCTTGTTCAGAGAAATAGAGAGTTGTTTGATGATAGTATTTGTAGGAGAGTGAAATAAACTCGTGTTTGAATCCAGTTCATTGATTGGCCCGTCACGCTGAGCTGCTTGTGGTCTGGTTGAATTTCTTCCATTTTCCTGGAGGTCCCTGGCCACAGAGGCCTGACCGAGAAGTAGTGCTGTGGGAGGAAATTCCAAGTTTCTTTTCCTGATAGCAGCCCCTGCAGGTTCCTGGGTTTGGGGAAAAATTAGATTAGTGCAAGGTCTTCCTGAACATATTCCAACACAAATTAATACTTCGGTTGTTCGGTATTTATATGTGGGTATTTATGAGAGAATATAAAAGTTAAGCACCCCTACTGAGGCTGAGCAAGGACCGAAAGCCCTTGTCCACTACATCCCACTTCCTTCTGTGCTCCCTGGATCTCAGGAAGTAGGTAGCGTTGAACAGTCTCACTACAGGGTTGGTCAAGAAGCTGAAGTGAGACTATGAATCCTTTGCTCAGGGTCACTTATCTGGGGAATGAGGAAAGTCCTTACCCAGGTCACTTATCTGGGGAATGAGGAAAGTCCTTACCCAGGTCACTTATCTGGGGAATGAGGAAAGTCCTTACCCAGGTCACTTGGCTGGGAAACATGGATGCTTGGAGCTGGTCTTGAACCTTCAGGACTCCCCTTTGCTGCCTTTAGGCTCTCTCTCTCACAGAGCATTCAGAAGATTCAGTGATAGAGTCAAAATTAACACTTTAAATACCTAGAAAAATAATGCAACCTATTGAAATACAAGGATGGGAAAATTTAAGCCATGCTTATGTTTTCTATATGGGTCCACCCTCCTACCACCCATCATTTGTGAAGACCCTACTATGTGCCATAGCTTTCTGCATGCTGAAGATACAGATAAGACAGAGATCAAACAGTCCTTTTCAGTGCCGGGATCAAACTCAGGCCTGCACAGACCAGGCAACTGCTATCTGCTGAGTGGCATTCCAGCCCAGCACAGGGTTATTCTTTGTGGCTTACATTCCCAAGGAGGCAATGTGTACACCAACAGGTGGTTCCAGTTCCACAGCATCGGAAGAAAAGACAAGGACCTGGAACACTTCAGATGGGGTGGCCAGTAAGGAGAGTGGCTCGTATGGGAGGTGACATCTGAACTGGCATTTGTCTGATAAAGAAGAAACTTACCACGCAGGCAGCTGGGTAGAACACAGAAGGAAATTAAGGCCAAAGGCAGGACTGAAATTTATGTGGTCATGGACAGGAAGAGTATGGATCCAGAAGATCAATTTGGCTGAGCGCTTAGAAGTATCATCTGAATCACTTTAGATCGCAGTGAAGGGGCCAAAGGATGTTTGATTGACTTGGTCTTAGCACCAATGCCTCAAGATGAAAATCCTACCCACAACTCAGATTGACATTTTCCTGGGTTAGTACTGGTGCAGAGGGCGTGAAGTAACTCCAGAACACAAGAACAGACACTATCTGAAGATGATTCTGGTTAGTGAGAGAGCAGGGACAGCGGGAAGGGACCTAGGTACCCAGATGGGAAACCACACGTGTGCATTTTCAGATATTTGGATTAGCTAATATAATTTATAGAAACAACAGAAGACAAAATTTAAAACAGAGGAATCTGTGTCTTCCTGGCTAAGAAAAAAGATGCAACAGCAGGACAGCGTGGTGGAATTTCAAAGCCCAGCACTGAGCTAATTGCAAAAATCTCTGGGAAATGGCCTGATCATGTTAGGAATCAATCTCTTCATCGTCCGAGTGTCATAATAATATTTAGTAATCTAGAAATAGTCATTCAGAATCAATTTTCAGGACTAAATGAACTCGTGTATGCATGAGGGAATGATCTGAAGCTGTCCTTAGAATCCGGCTGCTGCAGAGGTTCTGGAGAGGTGTTAGAGGTGTGTGGGTCTGTGAGTGAAGGCAGGCAGGCGTTCTAAACAACTCCGAGTGTCCGAGCAGGATTCTTACCCATTTGGAGCTGAGCGTTGCACAAAGGAATCCCACAGTCACTGTCCCCTCTGGCCTCAGTTTCCTCAACTGGAAACTAAAGTGAACACCGAGAGAAGGGTTCAGGCTCTGTCGTGTGGTCTAGTCTTGAACATCACTGGGGGAGAGAGTCTCACTGAGGAATTGTCTAGATCAGGTTGGCCTGTCGGCATGTCTGTGGGGGATTGTCCGTGTTGTTAACTAACACAGGAAGACCCAGCCCATTATGGGCAGCACCACTCCCTAGGCAGAGGGTCCCAAACCCTGTGGGAGAAAGCTGGGTCAGCACAAGCAGGCAGGCAGTGTGGGTGCACTGTTTCCCTCTGCTTCTGGCTCTGGATGTCACGTGACCATCTGGCCCAAGCTCCTGCCTCTGTGACTTGCCTGCAATGGTGGACTGGAAGCTGAAAGCCAAAGAAGTCCTTTCTTCCTCTACTGCTTTTGGTCAGGATATTTAATTGTAACAACAGAAATAAAGGTAGACCAGTGGTCCATGTGCTACAAATCCCGTAGTGTTTCTCCGTCCACCACCAAGACAGCAGAAAGCAAGAGCCTGCGTGAGGCTGTCTTCTCTCTGTCCTGCCTCCCGCTTTGGTCTGTTAACACAAACCTTCCAACAATGTTCTTCCCCATGGTAAAAATGAAACTCATTAATAAATTTCAAACCTTTGCCAAACTACCCATCTGCCCCAGGTCTTTCTAGTGGTAGTGCATTAATGTGACTCAAAAGAACTAAAATTGCAGCAAAGTCAAATAATTTTGTTGAGTGGATGCTAAACCGGGTGCCAGTTTTAGGACATGAAGGTTGACATGCCTAAGAGTCAACTATCTGCCAGTTACAGCCACAGCAGGTCCATGCCAGCTTGCTGGGAGGAGGACGAAATGACTTGGTGTCGGGGATGGTTTAGACGTTCACTCGGCCTCTGCGCAGAGCCATTTTTTCTGAAGATACTGGATTTCTCAGAGCATGAGCAAAGAAGTTGGAGACTTCCTTTGGTCTGGGTGGCAAGCTCTTCTGGCTAGTTGATTTCTTCGATTGTGTGGCCTACCCAGTGTCAATCCTCCCTGTCGAAGAAAGAAGGAGAAGAAAGAAAGAGAAGAAAGCTCTTGCTATTGCCTTTCTTGGCTGAGACTGGCCTGCGTGCCAGGGGGTAAGTCTACCCCAGGATGACAGGGATGGAGGAGAGAAGGAGGGACGGGGGGCTTGAAGTTCACTGTTAGCTGTGTGACTGGGTATTTTCCAGAGAATGTGCCACGCTCTTCATCTCTGAAACCTGAGGAAAACCTGAGCAAATGTCCTCCAATTCTGAGAGAGCGAGAGAGGACAACAGTGAAGGGCGGAGCCACGGCTGCAGTGTGCATCGGAGAGCACACATTCAGCTCCCAGAGATGGAACTTTCAGGGCAGCACCCATTGGTGTGGAATAAGTAGGGTCTGAGGACAGGTGCTGGGGCAGGCTTTGGGGCTGTCCGCTCTCCCTAACTCCCTTCTCAGTCCAGGCCCACAGCCAGTGTTTGCCACTCTCTGATTCCTCCTTGGGTTTTCTCTTACGATTGTCTAACCTGATTGACAACTCTCAGATGCCAGCTTACTCATCCGTTAGCAAAGACGTGACTGATGTATCCTGTGCACACTCCTGGCTGAGACTTAGGGAAACTTTCGGAGGAATAGCTCATCAACACCCCCCCCCCACTTTCTCTCCAATACCCACTAGGATTGGGAGTGCTTTATGGATCTTAAGTTTCCATACCTGGCTCCCTTCCCCTGTGCTGTTACTCATTCCCTCCTGATTTTTTAAGCATTTGGGGAGCCTGTGTGATTGACAGGCTAACAATCCTGCACCTGTGTGACAGATTCTTGGGCAAATAACATAATTCAGTTAAACAAAAAGTAAGAGCAAAGGAGAAATAAAATACATATTAGAGTCAGGAGGATTGGCAACCTGCCACATGCCCCCACTAACTTCAATTAATTGCACAGACCAAAGACTCTGACTAGAGACGCAAACAGCACAGCTCTTTATGAACCTGTAACATTTCAAATTCAAAACCCAAAACAGCAATTATCACAGCACAGAGTATGTTTGGGAGCACCACACAAAATGCATGATTTTTTAAACCCACTCTGATGCTGAGTGAATATTCCCACACATATAGACTGTCACCTGCTCTGAAGAGAACATGTGTGTAGTGTGCACACATATACTTAAATACAAAGTTGTTTCTATGGGGTATGAAAGATGGATCAGTTAGGAAAGTGCTTGCTGCACAGACATAAGGACCTGAGTTCATCTCCAGAATCCACCTTTAAAAGCCTGTTATAGGCATGCACTTGTAATCCCAGCATGGGTATGCAGACAAAAACACATCCCTGGGTCTCCATGGTTAGCCAGCCAAACCGGGAGAGTTAACTCTGGGGGAGTTCCAGACTGGTAAGAGACCCTGTGTAAACAAATAAAGTGAAGGCAGTGAGATGGCTCAGTGCACCATCTTACCTACAAGCCAGATGACCTGAGTTTAATCCCTGGGGCCCACATGATGGGAGGAGAGATCAACTCTGTAAGCTTGTCCTCTGACCACCATACAGGCTCTGTGTTCTCTCCTCTCTCTCTCTGCCTCTCTCTCTCTCTCTCTCTGCCTCTCTCTCTCTCTCTCTCTCTCTCTCTCTCTCTCTCTCTCAATAATAAATAATAAGAAAAACAATGTGGACCATAACTGAGGAATAACACTCAAGGCTGACCTTTGACTTCCACATATGCGCGCGCACACACATACACACACACACCAAAAACATTTACTTAACTAGATACGTTATGTTTTATTATTAATTGTACATTGTTACTGTAATTTATTTCTTAAGTGTAGGAATGACTTTTCTGGGAATGCCTTCTGTTACAAGTAGGAATCTTGCCTAATCTTGTAACCAAAGTTAGTCTTATGTTTTGAGATCATGTAAGGCTACTCAGCTTGGTAACGATGTACACAATCTTACCTGCCCTCGGACGTCTCTTGCAAGCTCTGCACAGAGCTTTTATTCGTCATGACTCTTCCTTGCCCCTGACACAGAGTAATGTATGTTTGTGTGTGTGTATTGTGAAAATGTACACACACTGGAAACTACGAATTTCCTGTTTCTGTTGCAAATAAAAGTCAAGATTAGACTGATAACACCTGTCCCTGGCTGTTTGTTCTGTTCTGGTCAGTGCAGGTCAGAAAGGGAAACCCTCTGACACACAGCCTCCTCCTCCCTCCGTGTCATGCACTGCTTCAATAGATTCAGAGCAAGGCCTTTGTTCCAGAGAATAGTCCAGAGGGGAATCAGGATAAGTTCTCAGAGTGACCTCACACTTAGGTCTAACAGCTACCAAGAGGTCAGGCTATCTACGTTCAGGCCCTGGCATCTCTCCACCACAGTTAAGTTTGTCAAAACCTATTGGTCAACTTTTAATGATGGGATGTTTATAAGAGTCTCTGCAGAAGAGGAGAACGCGGCCCCTCACCTAAACTGACACGTCTTTCTTCCAAGCAGTTATAAATAATACAAACCTTCTTCTTAATTCCACTTAGTTTTATGTGGGAAGAAAATTTCACATTGTCTTTTGCAGAGAAAAAAGTTACTACTCCTAAAATCATCATTTTGCAGGAAGACACTGAACCTCATGACGTATTTAAAGACTTACCATATCTGTGTTGGTAAATGATGGCACAAGGATTATTCTGTCATTCTTGCAAGAAATGGTGTTTCTTCCCAAAGAATGAGGACACACTGAGGTGCCATTAATTCAGTTGCTCACTAAAAAGGATTTTATAGCAGTCAAAACCAGGAATTCCAGAATGGTGACGACTTAGTGAGAAAGGCCACCAAACCTGAGGCCTGAGCTCTATCCCCAAGGCCTTGCAGGTAGAAGGAAAACCAACTCCCCTACACACACATCCACACATCCACACATATGCACATACACACCACACGTATATGTATGCACATGCACTCAGGTACACACATACAGACATACTTGTACATGCGTGTGAATAGATGCACACACATACATGTATAAATAGGCATAGATACACACACATCTGCACACACATACACATGTGCACACAAAAATAAATAAATGTAATGAATGTTTTAAACCTTTTTAAAAAGAAGGCATGTGGTGGCACATGCCTTTAATCCCAGCACTCGGGAGGCAGAGGCAGGCGGATCTCTGTGAGTTCAAGGCCATCCTGGTCTACATAGTAAGTTCCAGAACAGCTGGGGCTACAGGGAGACCCTGCCTCAAAAAGACCAAAAAAAAAAGAAAGAAAAGAAAATATGAGTTCCAGAACAGTTCAGGAAATGCATGTTTACTGGTTTCAGTTGAACAAATGCTGCTGTTAACACAAGGTTTCCAAGCATAAGACTTGGTGGACAGATTCTGATGAATACTTACATAGACCATTTGCAACTAGAACATCAGAATGGTGGTTGTTAAAATTAAAGTGCTTCTCAAATCGTTTGACTTGAGTCTGTTAACATCCCCTGGACTCTTCATCCTGTTTCCCTCAGTCAGCCATGGAGTAGCCCACATTCTCAGATAGGTAAGGACAGGAGAAATGAGGTTTGATGTTGTAGCTAAAAATCGAAGACACTGAAAAGGTTTGCATTACGTGACGATTAATGAGATGCCTGGATTTTCCTCCTTTTTTCCCTCTTTTTTAGTATTAACAGGTTTCTGATAACATTCAACGCTTTCCATAAAGAGTTATATTTTTCTCCATGTTTTTTAACTTGATTTCCAAACGTCGCCACACTACCTTAGAGGTCTTGTATGAGTTAGAGTAAAAATGATCATAAAGAATTGCATGCCTACAAAGCACACATGCATTTTCAAGACTTTACACATTCTCTGAGTAATTCGCACTTTATCTGTCCTCTTGATTTCAGCTGTCACATGAAAACAGATGTAGGAACAAATTATTTGCTGTGAAATAATTTCTTAGGGAGTATAGTGGCTGTTTTCACACCTCTGGAGTGAATTAAAAAGCGTGCCTGAGTTCTTTTGGAAAAAAAAAAAAACAGAAGGAAACTTCATTTCAGTTGTGTGGTTATTAAATTCACAGACACTGTCAGAGTGACCAATCTGAGACACTAAGCTTTTCTGTCTGAGTGCGATGAGATTGCTACTCCCGTGCTCTGAGGGTTTTTAAACGAAGGAAAATAGGTACTGCTTTTTCATGGCTTTAAAATTGGATTTATTTTTTAAGTTTTCATATTTCAGATTGTAAGCTGAGCTCCTTCCCCCCGTTGTCCTCCTCTCAGCCTCCTTTGTCTCCCTAGACAGTTTCATACCTGTTTCTCATCATGTATGTGTATCTATGAACCGTAAATGAGAGGAAACAGGATATGTCTTTCTGAGCCTGGTTTAATTTGCTTACTGTGATGATCTCCCATTGCTCCAAGTCAACACAGTCAGTGTGTCACAGAGACACTTGCACATCCCTGCTTGTTACAGCAGTATTCACAGTGAGGAAGCTATAGCACTAACTAAGTGTCCAGAAGGATGGGCAAAGTAATTGTGCTAAGGGACACGGTGGAAATGTTTTCAGCCATAAAGAACAATGAGGCCACGGTATCTGCAGGAAATGAATTACTGTTGTCCTGCTTTCTTTTTCAATATTTTAAAACACTTAGTTGTTTATTCGTTGTGTATGCGTGCCGTGTGTGACACAGCCACGCACCTGCCATGGTATACGTGTCCACGTCAGAGGGCAACTTTGTGGAGTCAGTGCTCTCCTTCCATCACCGCATTTCCAGAGTTCAAACTCAGGTTGTCAGCCAAGGTTTACAGACCGAGCCATCTCACCTGGCCTCTACGTCTGCTCTCCCTGCAGCTTCTGCTCAGCACAGAGCTCCATATAAACCCTTCATCTCTGTGGCTTCTAGGGCTAAGGCTGTGTGGAACTCAATACTGTCTCCAAGTCGAAATGGCAAGATGGAGAGCAGAGATGTTCCGCTGTTCACAGAGCTGAGGAGCAGCAGAGCCAGTGTTCACACCCAGCTTTCCCGTTCTCATTAAGCTTCTGTCCTTCTAATCTCAGATGGAGACGGTATTTTAACCCTTCTCCGTCTTCTCTGGAAGTCTTACTGACCACTAA
This sequence comes from Nannospalax galili, assembly GCF_000622305.1. Classification (NCBI taxonomy): domain Eukaryota; kingdom Metazoa; phylum Chordata; class Mammalia; order Rodentia; family Spalacidae; genus Nannospalax; species Nannospalax galili. The sequence goes on along the minus strand of NW_008342003.1, from coordinate 450,161 downwards.
CTGCTGAGTATAAAGGCAGCTTCTCCCTCCTGTGCCTCCAGCTGCGTGCTTCATCCCTGTGCTCTCCTTGGGGCACCCTAAGTTGTGACGGGTATGTGCTGAAGCATGCCTTCTGCTGTAGCTTTCATTCTGTTTAGTCTGTGTCTGTCATCCTCCCTGGGTGTCAGTTCCATGAGGGCAAATGTGCTTTAGTGTTGAATCTACTCTGCTCTCCCATGTGCCTTTTTCCAGATATCCTTTTGTGGACAGAGGGACCATCACCAGGAAGTGATGTCTGAATTTCTACTAGGATCGGGAACCAGATGAAGCAAGGTGGGGTCAAAGCTATAGTGGGGTGCAGCAAAGTGGTTCTGTGCCAAGCTGAGCCAGAGTTAGGAGTGAGGACAGATGGACAAATGGAAGCCTGTGTCCGAGCAAAGTCAGGGCACATAAGGTCTACCTAGCACGGTCCTATGCTGGATTTGAGACAGAAGTCTTTGGAATTCCAGGAAGAACCTTTGGTGGAATGTTCTGTGTCCCTGTAATTTCTGGACTCTCAGTTCTTTCTCATTATTGAGCATGATTCATGGTGGGAGAACAAAGTTATTTCGAGAAGCTGCAAACTTACCCGCACTCCATCACCCAACCATACAGTGGTTTTCAGCCTTGGCAGAACCTTAGAACACTGGAATCATCCAGGAGAGTCTAGAAAGCCCTTACGCCAAGGCTTTCCCTACATGTGCAGAACCTTTGGATGTGGGACCTGTCATCAGTGTATATTAAAACTTCCAATAATTCCAGCGCATAGCCAAGTGTGAACCCCAGCAATCGTCCAAACCCAGGCCTCTGAGAGTTTCACGTGCCTGTAAATCACCTCAATCTGGGAAGGGTGTCCACCTCCACGTAACACTCCATGTAACGCTCAGTGCTAATCCATGCCTCACTCTGAACACAAGGTTGTGTGCTCTTCTCTCAATGAGATTTCACAGCACAGATATTAAAGGTTTCTTATTGGTAAGTCTTTGAGTCAGTTAATTAAGCTCTGGCCCTCAGCTTCCCTGACAGGTGCCAAGCAGAGTAGGAGGATGTGTTTTTTGTTATCTTAAGGTTTGAAGCAGTTGATGAGAATCTTAAGATGGGAAGGAACCAGGTTAAACTCTGGGGCACATGCAGTACCTCAATGGCTATTCTTGTGGCATTATCGGGGGCATTCAAATACACCAGGAAGCAAGCCAAACATTTTTAATTGATTACTTAATTGAATAAGCTTCATTTTACAGATGAGGACAGAGAAATTTAGAGATGATAAGCCACTTGCCCAGAGGCGTGCAGCTGCTTGGGCTAGATCTGGGGTGGGAAGCCAAGCATACTGAGGCCTGGGCCTGCTGCTGGTTGGTGTACTGCTAACAGGACACCACAGTGCCTCCCAGACTAGGCAATCTCTAGGGCCCTTCTACCTAGTGGAATTTAGGTTTCCATTCGCTTTTGCTTCTTTATTTTCATCATAAAATATTTGGAATTATGCGAAAGTTATCTTGGCAGGAAGATAAAAGAGATGCATGCCATATTGCACGTCTGAGTCCAAACGCCAGCGGTGTGTTAACGGCACCAATGATGGCATCATTTCCTACGACATTCTTAATGCTGGCTTGCCATCTGCAGCTTAATTTCTCTGAAGAATTCCAATATGGCATTCAAGGGTTAGCAGAACAACCTAGAGACATTTTCAGGTGCATAAATGCTTCCTCAAACTAGGCAGCATCAGGAACAGAGCCCAGGGGTTCTGTGCCATGAAGAGGGATTGGTGGTGGGGAGGGAAATCCAGGGACGAACAGATGGGCCTGGGAAATATCCAGGCATCATTGCAAAACTGGTCCTAACCATATGTACACATGCATGTGCGCAGGTGTGTGCATGTATGGACATGCGGTGGAGACGTGCAGTACAGGACGGACTCCATAGAGGATGGCTTTGGAAGAGCTCTTCCTCTGCTGCGTGAGCTCCATTGCTCCTTAGCTTGCTAGCCCTGCCTTATCCTTCACTTTGACAAGTCGCCTTGACCCTGATGCTCCTCCCCGATCCAATCTATAATTAGTGGTAGTGTGATGACAGAGCTTGCTTGCCCGAGCCTCAGAATGCTCCTTCCAAGTTGTGGACCTCCGTCTGTCAGGCTTGTGGGAAGGTGGGATGTTTGGGTGCACATCAACACTTTCTTTCCAATACTGGCTTTTTCCCTTTGGTGTCTTGGCAGCAACAGACTCCTAAATCCAAAGGGGGAAGTATTTCTGGCAGAAGGAGCACTGTCTGAGACTCCTTGCTGCTGAGGAAGACTTGGAAGACGCCACCCATTTGATTGCACACCCAGGAAATGAAACCTATCTGTTACAGACAGGCAGCTGCTAGTAACTGTGCTTGAGCCCCAGCGTCTCCACGCTTGGCTTTAGAACATACCCGTACGCCTATAGATTTAAAGCTTCCATTAGCATCTTGTAAATCACTATTTATAAAGAAATGCACACATTGCACATAGCTTAAGCTCTGTCAGTGTTCCCCTGTCAAGTTTTCTCAAGAAAATTTAATAGCAGCACCATGCTCAGTGGAGCAGCTCCAAAGCTTTGTGCCTGAGGAGACAGCCCTTGCTTAAGAGGCGTGTCAGATGGGGTTAGGGCCACCACTCTTTTTAACCCCTTCATGGTGACTACTGTAGCCCCATGTATGTATGCCCTTGCTGTTTATCTTTTACAAAGCAAGGTTTTATATTATTGCATAGCCTCATATCCGTGGGAAAAGCCCGCAGGAACACTTTAACTCTTCGTGGACTGAAAGCAGAGATTCTTAAGTCAGACTCTTACAGAAGGATGGTGAACAGGGTTTGTCCTGCTGGAAGGCACACGCGTGAACTTGACTCACAGGTTTGCTTTTGCCCTTGTTTCTGCTCTTTTGAGAAATCTGCATATTGCTGTTAAATTTAGGGAATAGATAAAACCCAGAAAGCAGCACATCTTGTTCCTGTGTTCTCGTGGCTCATCAAGGTTGTGCAGAGTTGGAATTAGAACCATTGAGAAGAAAGTGGGATCAGGTGAAATTCAAAGAGTGAGAATGACTTCTGTGTAGCAAGTCTCACATCACGGCAACTCTTGGCCCTCAAAAAAGTGCATGTGTGTGTTCCTAGATGGATGAAAGATGTGGCTGTCCATAAACCAGCAGCCAGTTACTGACAGAGCGATGCTGTGAAGGGACCTTCTGCCTCCTAGGTAGACAATTCCATCAGTACCTTACATCTTCTCGTCTCATAGATAATGAAGAAACTGAAATTAGAGTTACATGCTTTCAATTATAGAAAATGACCTTGGATAAGTTGTATTAGTGAATTGTCTTGTTGATAAGACTCAACACCTGACAAAATCAACTTAGGAAAGAACTGGTTTACTCTGACTTGCAGTTTGAGGGGATACAGTCCACTGTGGTGGGGAAGGTGTGGTGCAGGAGTGTGAGGAAGACTGTGCCACTGTATCCACGTCAGAAAGAAGAAAGACAAGCGCCCAGGCTCATCACGCTTCAGCCTTGTTTTCCCGTCATCCATTCCAGGACCGCACCCGTGGGACAGTCTCCCACATTCAGGATAGGGCCTCCCTCACATAAGCCTCACTGGAAGCACCCTCTCTCTGTCTTACTTTCTTTTCTGTTGCTCTGATAGAACACCATGACCAATGGAACTTGTAAAAGGAAGAGTTTATTTAGTGTACAGTTCCAAAGGGTCAACAGTCCATCATGGCAGGGAGACATGGTGGCCAAGGTGGCCAGAGGAGGAGCAGAAGCTAAGCTCTCACATGTTCAAGCAGGCACAGGAAATAGAGAGTGACTAGAGATCTGGCAAGGCTCAAGAACTCTCTAAGCCGCCCCCAGTGACGTGCTTCCTCCAACATGACCACACCTTCTAAGACCTCTCAGAACAGTGCCACCAACTGGGGACAAAATGTCTGAATACTTGGAACCTGTGGGGGACATTCTCATTCAAACCACCACACCATCTTAAGTACATCTAGAGGGGTGTCTCCCAGGTAATTCTAAATCCAGTGAACTTGGCAGTGAAGATAAACCACCAGGAGTCTACCCCTTGTCAACTTGACACCCAATCACATCACTTTAAATCATAAAACTCCTCTCCCATTCCTCCAAAATGCCAATGGCCACCTCAGAATAGAAAATACATTTAGTTTGTCTCCAAGATTCCCCAGAGATTCAACAGGTCAAATATTATTCAAAAGCCTGAATTCTGAAGTGTCTTCTGGGAGTCTAGACAATCTCTTTACTGTTAGGCCCTGTAAAGTAAAACTCAAGTTACGTACTGCCAATAACCAGTGGAACAGAGCATGCATTCACATTCTACGAGGAGGGAACTGGGTGCAGGGCAAGCATGAAATCCTGTGGCTCCACGTCTGATAGCTGGGGTTCCTGGTAGCATCATCCGGGCTCCAACAGGCTTAGGAAATGCATGCACTCCGTTTCTGTTGTCTGCGGCACATGTAGCCTCTCTCTGGGCTGGGCCTTCTTGATGCCTGACGTTTTCCTTGGAAGACACATGACATTCGTAGCACGTCCGACATCTCGGGTCCTCTGCTTCATCTCCATGTTCTTTTCATGCCACTGTCTTTCAGGCCTTCCATACAGGTTTGCCTCTGTTGAGCCTTGTGTGGCCTCAGTGGCTTTCATGAAGCATGGCCAAAGCCAGCATGACCCTGTAACTCTTGCGGTTTGCTTGCCTGTAAACCAGTAGGCTATGGACCAGGATGTCACACCCATTATACTCTGAAGATGTTTATCTGGTCCCTTCTGCCACACCTCCACGAGTCTCTCTCTGCCCTGGCGGCTCAGTCTGTGAGAACACTTCACCATGTGGATGTTTTCCAGCAGGGAACCCCTTCAGCTGCATTCTCTGTTCAGGCTCCTTTTTCTAATGAGTTTACATTTTATAAGTTGGAGCGCTTAGTGACTGGAGCCTTTGCCTCAAGACAATTTCCCTCCTGTCCCAGTGCAGAGATCGCATTTACCTTTAACGTCTCTAATCTACTCAACAGTTACAGCTGCCTCGTCTCCACCTTTACACTCACTTATTCCCACTTTCCTCACCAAACTGAGCATTTCTTATATCTTTATGCAGAGTTGGGTATGATCAGTTCACAGTAACCGTGCCACAGACTGGGGGAGTTGCTGATGGTAAATCGGTTTCCTAGTGTGCACGAAGCCCCAAATTTAATCACTCAAAGGAAACAAGGAAGAGAGGAAAATTTTTAAGCTTTAAATTTAAGAAAGGTTGTGATGAAGAATATTCAAATATCTTTTTTTAAAGACATGATCTCACATGCATCCCTGGCTATCCTGGAGCTTGTTATGTAGACCAGGTTGGCCTGGAACTCAGAGATCCATTCACCTGACTCTGCCTCCCAAGTCCTAGAATTAAAGGTGTGCATTGAGATTATGCCCACTTAGAATGCAACAATGCTGAATGTTCTGGAAGGCCATTCTGTATCACCTGGAGACTATGACCAAGTACCACAACTGGTCACACACAGACATTGTCTATGAATTGCCCAGGCCTCATCTATAATGCAATATCTACACCTAAGGCTCACAGAACATAGAACGGGGTAAAGGAGAGGACACTAATGGATCTCTCAGTTCTCATTAATGAAGGTCCCTCATGCAACAGAGGGCCAGGAACACAAAAGGTCACAAAAGGCCAAAATGTAGAGAATAAGAGTTAGCAGAATGCTGGTCCTTGGACAGGACTCCTATATTAACCAAATTGTAAGAGCCAGGGAGGAGGTGCAGGGCCATATAGAAACAGAGTCCTACAAGCTCCTGGGACCCTGCTCATAGGATTCTATGGCAATGGTGTCGGCATACACAAGTCCCATGCAAACTCAGGCAGACAAAAACCCAGCATAGAACTGGGGAACTGAACAGCAGACCCCAATCTTCACTGAGGAAACATTGGCAGCTGATCACTGCTGGGTGAGGAAGGGCTGATCTTCCTGAAGGAAGAGACTCTAGATAGCTGACTAGACCTCAGTGGATGGACTTGCACTGGGGAGCGTCTGGAGACACTGACTTCACACATTGGGCCTTAACAGGGATGACAAAGCATATGGGTTCCAGTTGGGTGGCTATGGGAGTATGCCAGTGAGGATGGGGGTATAAAGATGATTAATATTATTTGAGATATTTTGTATAAAATACACAAAAATTCAATAAACTAGACTCTAAAACACCAGATGAGTATGAGCCATCTGTTCCTGACTGCTTTGCTTATGTCCCATTAGAGAAGATGATTCTTCAGCAAACAGAGGAAAGCATTGGGTGCCCTAAGAGCAGTGCTTATACATTCAGCAAATCTGACAAGCACTTGATGTAGGCCCCTGGGCTGGGGAAACCCCCAAAGCCTATGCCTTTTTTCACTGTGGTCTCAAGGGGTATTCAGAGAGTAGATGAATTCCATGAAGATTGCTATAGGAAGAAAGCCTGGGAAGGTTATGAGAACACGTGGAGCCATGTAGATGGGCTCAGCAGAGAACTGGGGACAGACACAAAGAACTGAGACATGGAAACACAGAACATACTAATTGTAGCACTAAGTCTAGTTGTATTTTTTAAAATATCAAATGCAGCTCTCAATCATCTGGGAGAATTCTGCCCATCCAGCTAAGGCCTACACTGCTTCAAGAAGCACTTACAGTAATGTGGACACCATGACGGTAGTCACACAACTGTGACCAGGGCACTCACAGGGAGAGAAACCAGGGGAAAGATGACATTCTTACAAGTGTCACTCTATAATCACAGCTACTAGAACAGTTCTAGTCCTTCAGATCAGGCAGCCATATTTTTTAGCTCAGGCTGTTTTACAGAGAGAAGCCTTCTGTTTCTGCAAAGACAAATCAAAACCAGATATTTTCTAAAGAAATTGCTCCATTCCAGTCACCGCCCCGTTACTATCGTTCACTTGGGGCTGGCACCATTTCTATTCAAAACTGTAATGGATATGTTTGTTTGTGTCTGCAAACCACACTCCAAAGTTTGCTTATGGTACCTTTGAAACACAGTCTCATCATGTAAATCCCCAGATGTACTGTACGTAGAGGGTCTGCAGTTAGTGTGCAGTGCCCACATCTCTATCTTATGTAGATTGCAGAATGGCTTGCTTTCCACATGGATGAATCAGTGTGGCTGAAGGAGGAGCTCGCTCTGCTTTTTAAAATGCCTCTTCTCCAGCTGTGGACCTGAAGACACAGAGTTGATCGTGTTGACTGATTCCTCTGGACTGTGAGGGGCGACCTGCATCTCTTCCTCACTGTACCATGGCCTGGCTTCTCGGGTCTCAGTGCATGCACCCTTCAAGGAAGAAAGCTCTGTCTCTTCTTGGCTGCACTGGAGCTGCCCTGATAACAAGACTTGTTTAACTTTTCAATGCCCGTGACTACCCATGATTACTTTCCCATTACCTCCCCTAAAAGTTCACTGTTCCTTGGTTCCAGAGTCCTATAGACATGTCTGTTCACCGCAGCCATTTCTGGTGCCCTGGGCACCTGATTGCTGAGCTCATTCATTCATTTCATTCAAGCATCCTCTTTCTACAAATATGAAAGATTTGTTAAAACCAAAAGGCAAAGTTCATGATTTCCCACTGAGTTTTGACAGCTTTTTTGAGTCACAAATTACACAAAATAGCATCTACCCATATAAAATATATAATTCAGTGGTTTTCAGAGTATTTAAAAAGTGATGCGACCATCATCATAATTTTGTTGTAGAGACTCCCATTTCCCTGAAGGAAACGATGAGCTCACTGTAGACACCCCGTCCCCAGCCTCCTCTGTTTCCCTGACGATTTCCTCTTTTAACTTTTCCTCTTGTCTTTTACTTATATCAGTGAACATGAAGGGGACTCCCAGGGCACTGGGGCATGCAGGTGGCTGCTGTGGCTTCCTCCTCAGGAGCCTGGGAGCAGGGAGTGCTGGCCCAGCTCTAGTCCTCTGCTTAGTGAACCCTTTCAGACATTTCAGGAATCCAGTGTCCTCTGTCAGCTGAGAAACATACCCTGTGAAGGATCTGGATAGGAGGGCCTAAGCTATGCTCCCAGGCCCAAGGCAGCGTTGTGAAAATGTGTGACTTTCCTGAAGATTTATCCTAAGAGTCACCAGGAGAGGAAACTGCTGGTCTGGGCATTCATGGCCCCAGGTTGCAGGAGGAGCGATGACATGAGGATCCTGGGGGGGGGGGGGGCCTTTGATCC
>NW_008342003.1:423970-441650 GCF_000622305.1 Nannospalax galili | reverse complement strand
CGGGGGGGGGGGGGGCACTTGGTCATCTGCACCCAAAAGCCACAGATGAGCAGCGGGGAGGAGGCCTGCTCACTCATTATAGCGTCCTTACAGCAGGCATGCCACACTCCCATTGTGTCCTCTAACACCAGACACCAGCTGAGGAGGTGGAGGTCGGAAGGAATCCTCCCTCACCCTGAGTCAAGACAGCTACTCCTCACTTGGAAAGAGCCTCCGCAACACGTGACCTTGTCAGACACCATGTTTGAGAAATGAAGAGTGGATGTGAGACCACACAGGCCTTCAGTCGTGCACATTCAGGAGATGCCTCTTTTCTTTCCCACCTCCCTCTCCAGAGCTGCCACACATGGTCTCGGTCTCCCTAGACAGCCCCCCCCTCGAACCCAGTGTTCTGGGTTCATCCATAGTGAGAGCAGTTCTGTGTGACTCCTTCTGGGATGTGGCCAAACAAGCAGAAAGATGAATGTCAAATTTTTAAAAAAGTAAAAGGTCCTGAAGCAGAGGAAATAAATTTTGTTAGTGAGTTCGACAAAGGTAGTGGAATTGGACAGCTCCTTTCTCTTAGAAGCAGAGACCATCTTAGACTTCGTCCGGGAGATTCCGATGTAGCAAATCGGGGTGAAGTGTAGGGACAAGTCATTATTTTTAAACTTCTGCAAGGACTGCAATGGCAGAGGGAAGGGAGTCACTGACCCTCCCTCTGGATGCTGAAGGGGTAGGCGTCTCTTCCTCACCTCTGACAGCATCTTAGCTGTATTCCAAGAACACAGAGGAGCTCTGCAGATCATTTGAAATGTTGCCGATGCACATACAGCTGTCCACACGCGGACACCCTCTCTACACACAAAGCAAAGCTAGGTGCTCAGGAGTCAAACACCGGGACTCAGTCGGTCTCTCCTCAGAGTAACATGAGGCAGGTGCAATGAAGCACCAGCTTCCGTCTCTTGGCACGGGCCAGTGGAGCCAAGTGTGGCCAGTTTCTAAGCAGCTGTGTTTCACTAAGTGAGATGCTATTTTGAGGGCCCGGGGGCATTTTTTAATCTCCTATGACCTCTTCTTGGCTCTAGAATCCATGCCCAGCCTTCCAGCACTGTACAGGATGGAATCCCGAGGTCAAGAGCTCCCTGCAGGCCCGAGAGAAACCTTCTCCCTGTGCCTTGAGCAATTTCTCTTAGCCCTATGCTTACAATCAGAGCACATGAAAAAAGTCCACCTCATGTTTATTAAAATGGAAAAATGGAAAATAAATTTGACCTCCTAGTTGCCATTTGACAATAAGAATAATAAACTGCACAAAAGAGAAATTGGGGCAATAAACAGGAGGCCCTGAGGTTTCCTTCACTCACACACCTCTGTCTTTGTACTCAAAGGGACGATTCCCTGGAGAGAAACACTGTTGGAAGGAGGTACAGACGTCTTTCACGTGGAACTTATTTAATGCAAAGAAATAACTACATAAATCAAAAAGATAAAATTGCAGTATAGATGTTTGGTGTGTGAGAGTTGCTAAATTTGGAATAATTATGAAAACGAGTGGGTATTGCAGATGGAAAGTCTAACGAAAGTTATGTAAGTGTGTAAGCGTAAATAAGAAAGTGTTATTGCATAGCCTGAATCTGATCAGTGTCAACCACCTATTAATGGTTCAGGAGCTTAAAGACTTTTGATGAGCTTCCTTCTGGAGAGCTGCAGTCAGATACTGTGAACCTTTGAGCTGTGTCATTGCTAGAAAACAATACTGTTGTAGGAAGATGGCTCCACTGTGGTAGACAGAACCTAGCTGGTTTTTACAGGGCGTCAGTTCTTTTTACTTTGCTTTGAGAATAATTCTGAGCATCAGCGGGAATTGCAGAGTTGCCGGTCCAGTCACTTTTATCTTCTCTAACTGGACTTCTTTCTCACTTTCAGTGAGCTTTTTAAAAGTCAAATATTCTCATTTCCACACAGGTCTGATTACCACGACTTCAAGGAAATTGGATCGCGAGCAGCAGGCGGAACATTTTTTGGAGGTAAGAGCGTGTGGAAAGAACTGGCACTCATTAACACTGACTCTGACGGACTCCGGTAACCTTCACCGCAAGCAAGACTGACGTGTTTCACAGTGAGTTTCCAAGACAGATGCTGGTCTTGGATTGATTGAGAATTCAGGTTTCTGGCACAGTCTTCTTCAGGCATTCCTGTGAACTGAGTAAGAATTGCAGAGAGCATATAGCTTGTCCTTAGAGAAGGCAGGTGCCTGGATACCTTGGTTTGGACTTCAGACTCCTGTGTTACTAGTTGAAGAAGAAGAATTTGGGGCAGAGCTCTGTGAGCCCCACCCATCCTGGGTGCAGAAAGAAAAAGAGCAACTGGGCTGCAGTTGGTGCTGCATCATAGCTGTGGACAGGCCCCTTCTCACTTCTCTTCCCAGGAAGAGGCTAGGAAGGGAAGGTTCCAGCTGAGTCACAGCCTGAGGTGGTGCTCCTGAAATCATAAATGCACTCCCACAATTCATTAGGACAGGAGCAGCAGCAGCAGCAACTGTCAGAGCATTATTTCTGGAGAGAGAGAGAGAGAGAGAGAGAGAGAGAGAGAGAGAGAGAGAGAGAGAGAATAAAAGACAAAGGATGAAAAAATAGATATGAAAGAGCTTTCCAGAACATTCTTTCTGTACACATTCAGTACCTTTATTGGGAAGTTTGAAGCCAGAGTACTTTGTACAAAACACTAATTTAAGTGTGACAGTGTGATATGGAACGGAGGAGGATGCTCAGTCCCAGGGCTTTGTGAAGGGTCCATAATATACCCATGCTTTTAAGATGATCATTTCATTCCTAAGATCTTCTCACATGTACCACACTTGCACACATCATATATTTATACACCTACACATCCACACCCACACCTCCATACTCACACATGCATTTGCACACATCCCCACACATCTACACATCCACAGTCATGCACAGACAATCTACACAAACAGATATACACCTACACATACATTTATATACTTACACACGCATCTACATACCTACACACACACACACGAACACACACACACACGACAACTAAGCACAATGGAACACCTATATATCTACACATATATACACCTAGACACCCACATACACACTCATCTACATACCTACACAACCACACTCATGCCTACATACCTCCACATTTCTACACACCTACACACACTCCTACACACACAGTACACAGCTAAATACACTGACATACCTACATATCTATACACCTTAAAGACACCTGCATATCTATACATGCACCAATATAACATTACACATATATACACACACCCATACACTCAAACACACCTACACAAAAACACACTCCTACACACACACACACCAAGTGCCCCTCAGTTCTTATGAAGGGATCTTTTCTGGTGCCCTCCTCTAAATCTACTCACCAGGAAAGATTTATTTAAGGAATACCGGGTCCTGAAGTGTCCTTCTAAGTATAGTTTGAAACTTTGGATGCTGCTGCATATTTAATGGCCCTTGACATCAGTTTCCCGCTGTGAAGAATGGGAGCATTCTTGGTATGCATGCCTCACAGAACCACAGTTAGTACCAAACCTTATTTGCTATAGCAAAGTAGTTTTTGAAGCTCCAAGTCCTGATTGTAACAGGGTAATATAACTACAGTGAAATCCCTTGATAATCCTTTTAAAACACCGCTATAATCGCCTAAAGATAAAAGACTATAGGCTGCCAAAAATAATTACAATAATTCCTTTTTCAAAATCCTATTAATGGGCTGAAGTTTTAACTGGCCCAGGTCACCTGTGTTGTAGTTATGTGCTTCTCTCCCTTCTAGAAAACAGCCCAGAAGCCCCCCAGGGGCTGTGCTCCGGGGTAGCTGCATTACCTGCCAGCAGGAAGGGACGGTGTCTCATTGGCTGTGGGGATGGGCTGAGGTCACTTCCTGTTTGTCCTCGCATGGTGGTATCCGTGTGTCCTCAGGGGTGTGTGGCACCGAACAGGACTGGCAGGCTGGAGTTGTGTAGGGGGGATTGATAAGGGTGTTTCCCAGGCATTTGGGATTTGCTTCTCAGGAGAATTCATGATATTTTCACATTCTTTTAAAAAAATAATATTATTATTGATCCTTTGAGAATTTCATACAATGTATTTTGACCATATTCAGAATCCCTCCCCCATCTCTTCTCAGATTCACCCGTTCTCCCTGACCCCTCACTTTATGTCATCTTTTATTTATTTACTTATTTATTTATTTATAATTTTATGTGTATGAGTATTTTGCCTGCATGTATGTAAGTGCATTCATGTCACGCAAAGGCTGTGGAAGCCAGGAGAGGGCATCTCCCCTGGATCTGGAGTTACAGACACTTATTAGCTGCCATTGTGGGTGCTGGGAACCGAACCGAGGTCCTCTGCAAGAGCAGCCAGTGCTGTTAGCCACTGAGTCATCTCTCCATCCCCCCTATTTTTTAAAGGCCTATGGAGTATAATCTGTGTTCTCCAAATACTCTTGTGTGTGAGTCCGTTCCCTGAAGCCTAGTAAACATACTCAGCATCACACCCTTGAAGAAAACTGGCTCTCCCTCTCCCAGCAGCTGTCAGTTACCAACATTTCCTCAGATAGGGCTGGGCTTCTTGTCCCCTCCCCCCTCCATCTGGTTTTTCTCTGGATTAGGCTTGAGCAGGCCCTGTGGATGCTGTCACCAGTGCTGTGGGCTCACACGTGCAGCTGCCACTCTGCGCTGAAATCGTTTCCTTCTATTCATTCATCCACCACCTCTGACTCACGATCTTTCCGCCCCCTTCTCTGCAATGATCCCTGAGCCTCAGGAGGAGAGGATGGCATAAAAGTGTCCCATTTAGGGCCGAGTACGCCGCTGTCTTTCAGTCTCTCTGTGTTGGCCAGTCGTAGGTCTCTGTGTTAATCCCCATCTGCTACAAGAAGGGTTCTCTGGGGAGAACTCAGAGGTACACTAATCTACAGGTATAACAGAAAATCATTAGGAGTCAGTGTCATAGTATATTATTCTACTTATCAGAATACCAGTAATAGGTTTTCCCCTACAGCGTGTGACCTGACTAGTCACACTAATAACAGTGCTAGGTATGGACTCCATCTTGTGAAGCAGACCTTAAACCCAACCAGAAACTGTCTGGTTGCCCACATAACATTTGTGTCCCTACTGTACCAATGAATATAGCTTGCCAGGCCAGTCATTAGCATAGCTCACAGGGCTCACATTTGGGTGAGGCTGATGATTTACTTATCTCTTCTAGTAGCGTGCACAGCACCTTCCAGCACTGTGAAGGCTAGACCGTAGAGGTGTAACCTTGAGGTCAGCACCAGCCCCATTTCCCCATGTGTGTTCTAAGACTCACATACATAATGTCTTCAGCAATGGGGTCTTACCATCAAGTACAGGTGGGTAGCCAAGTGCAATGGCGATAGCTAGTATTGTGTGAAGTCTGTGGCACCGCTGATTGGCGCCCACTCCTGGCACTGTGTTTTTACTCTCTAGCCTGTGGTATCTGGCAGAGACGCTGTGCCCCCATTACCGGGTAACTCCATTTAAACTCCTTCTGCACATGTATATGTCTATATTATTTTAAGAAGCTTCTACAGTACTAGGTTTCTGTATGACTTTTCAAAAGAACTTTAGGGTGAGTTACCCATCCTTTATCTCCCTTTCTGCCCCACCATCCCACTCCCCACCCCAGTTAATACTTCCAATTCCATTATTTCTTTCAACGTTTGCATCACTGCAAACCATCTCCCCTCCAAGGAAGTCCTCCCTCCCCTATGACCCCTAACTAGTTTTCTAACCTCTATGGATTTTCCAATTGACACACACACATATCTAAAGGTCCAAAGCTAGCATTCACATATGAACAAGAACATGTAATGTTTGTCTTTATGGATCTGGGCTTCCTCACCTTATTGACAGATTTAGCTAAACGCTGAATAACATGGTGCTTTGGACGGGCTGGGATCTGGAACCTAGTTTCTTAGTATGGGATGGAATCGTAGACAGGCATAGATAACACAGAAACTAAAATCACAGAGTTGTTGCAAAATTAAAATGTATGCGAGACATCCAGCCCAGTGTCTGGCACTGAGTAAGGCTGAGAAAAGAGCAGGTGCAGGTTTCAGGTCTCAGTTATGATCATCGTCTTAGTTACCACATGGTGCTATGTGGCCAGAGCCTTCATAAGTACTTAACTTCATCCTCACCCCCTGGGAAGGGTAGTGGGGCTGGGAACTAAAATGGAGCAGTAACTCCAGCTAGAAACCATGTGTCGCTGCCTATGCACCAAGGGCCTCACTACTACCTTGAGTTGAGTGAGGGGTGAGTGAGCGTACAGGAGGGGTGTTCAGGCACGTGATAGCCAAAGGAACTTACAGGGTCAGAGACAAGCTCTCTGCATTCACTAAAGAAAACGGAAGCATGACCTGGAGAGGTGCTCATCAGGTAAGAGCATTTGCTGTCCTTGCATTGGACCTGGGATCGGATCATTTCCCAGCACCCACACAGCAGCTCACAGTCATCTGTTAACTCTAGTTCCATGGGATCCAATGCCCTCTTCTGGCCTCCAGGTACATATTGCATGCATGTGATGCACATACACATGTGCACACAAAATACCAATACATATAAAATTAAAATAAATGAATATTTTAAAAAAGAAGACAAAACAGAATGCAGGTGAGATGGGGCCTGACGAGGTCCTGCTGAAGGAGGTGATATTTGGAGGCATGAGAGAAAAACTCTGTCCAAGAAATAAGAAGTGGTAAAGATCATCTGCATGGGCAGGGGCAGAAGATGGGGTGACAGGAAATTCAGTTGGAAAAGAATTCCATATGTTTCCTTGCGTGCAGTAGAAAGCCATTAGCCAGGGTGGCAGGCTGAGTGTGGAGTCAAACGGGGGCAGGGTACCAGGGACAGTGGGAGACTGTGGGAAGCTTTTCTAGAGACCCAGGTGAGAAATCATGGTGGTCTGGAGAAGGTGAGGAGGTGGGAGAATAAGAGAATTGTCCACTACAGATCCATCAGTGACAGGCAGCAGGCTGGCTTTTCCAAAATGTTCACAGCTGAGATTTTAAGAATTGTTGGTTGTCTGAATCAAACCTGGCGCCCTGAAGCACACCTGTGCCATCCTGGGTGTTCTCACACTTAGTGAGCTTCCTGCAAAGAATCAAAAGTTATCTTTATCTGAACCTCTCTCTTTCAATGTCACTCTCCTCTCTCTCTGTTCCCTCCCATCTCTTCCTTCTCTCTCTCCTCCCTCTCTTTTGTAAAACCTCTTGCTTAGTCTTTAAATTGTGCATTCTTTAGCCATGCTGGTTTCATTCTGTATGATGTCACTGGGAGAGTTTAAACAAGAACTTTTATTATGAATGGATCATGGAATGCATATTACTTTAGCTTAGTCCTACAAAAAATAACTAATGACTGGTAGTTCAGACCAAAGTTCTCCATTGTACACAGAGAGCCCTAATGGTGGAAATTAATTTCCCAGAAAGTTTACCTGCCCAGCTAACTCTATGTTCCTCCAATATTCATACTAAACTCTGGGTCTACTTCCTATTTCTCCTTTCCAATAAAATAAGATTTACCCTTCTTGAAAGTGCCCATTTAGAAGTCTGCAGGGCAGACACATTCTGAGAAAGAAACCAGGAGGTCATTCGTTGCTGTGCCCAAGACAGAAGGTACTTTAATTGTACCTTGGTTTAAGGTACACAGCTTCACCACTTGTGAGATATGAGTCTGTGAATCTGTAGAGAATTTGCCTTAAACCTGTGGCTATCATGGCTATGGTGGCTCACATCTGTGATCCCATCTCTCAGGAGGCTGAGGCAGGTGGACCACAAGTTCCATCTAGCCTAGGATATATAGCAAGATCGTCTCATAAAACAAAAGCAAACCAAAATGAATTTTTAAATATCTGTGGCTATCAGAGAAAAATTGTCACAAGAATCCAAAGAACTTGTTAACAGTAAGAACAGCAAGGAGCTGTGAACAGAATCATGAGAACAGCTCATACGTCCTTGGCCAATTCTAAGTGTGAGTTCTTACCTGGTTTGGAAGCCTGTTATGCAAAAATATTCTGCTTATTGTCTCTCTCCTCCATAAATGCAAAAGCAGACCCTTTTGTAGCTCACTATTCAAAGTCTATGCATCTCTGCACTGGCGGATGTGACTGTGGGAGAGGAGGCCAACTCCAGCACGTGGATGCAGCATTGGGAATGGACATATTGACTAGTGAATGAGCACTGTGGCTGATGGTTGTAACTTTGGTCCTGATTGCTTTATTTTCAGAGAAGGCAGCTGTGAAATAAAGAATAAAGACACGAGCTCATTCTTGCAACACAGTCTCTCCAGTAGATTGTCTTCTCCCCTGTAGGATGTTGAATTTCTCCATGGGTGTGAAATTTGATTTCTTAAGGTACTGAATGAAGGCAGTGTGGGAAAGACTGGTGTTCAATTTAGACAGTGTGGGAAAGGCTGGTGTTCAATTAAGTTGTGCTCACAAGGCTCAGAAACGCTCCTGGATATCTCTAGAAACCCTTTTCCTCACCTGTAAAATGGGGAAACAGTTCCTGCCTTCAACTTAGTGTAAAGAGTAGATGAAATGACAGCTTAAAAGTTCTTGGGGTGTGGCCTGTTAGGGAACAGATGTCTATGAACAGTGCGGGTGTGACCAGTGCTGACTAGCTTCCTTGTCTCTGGATGTGGCCTGTTAGGGAACGGATGTCTATGAACAGTGTGGGTGTGACCAGTGCTGACTAGCTTTCTTCTCTCTCTGTTTCACACCTTGAAAACAGGGGCATTCTGAGTGCAATATGTATGCCATGACTTGTGTCACTCTAAATGATCCAGTGGAGGGATAGTATCCACATATGGAAAGACTGAGCTCAGACACCAAAACAAAGAGCAGTCTGGGTCCCTCCATTTTCAAGAGGATTGCCAAGTTAAATTAACTGCAACCTTCTTTTTTCCTTACCTGTAAAATGTAAGTAATAACATCTGCCTCATATACAAACTGCACAGAGCTTGGTACCCAAAGCCTCCCACAATGCTGCTGGCCTCTCCTCCTTCCTCTCCGGTCTCCATCTTTCTCCTTTGTCTTCAAGAAATACCCTGTTACCTTTCTTTTCTGTAATGGCTCCAGCAGTTGACTCTCTGATATCAGTTTGAATATTCTTAAAAGATATATCCATTATATGATCCTATAGTCCCAGCTTAAATGTGTGTGAGTCTTTATCTTGCTTGCAGAAAAGGTAGTATTCTGTTTCTCTTTTGAACTTGAAATGCTCCTCTGTTCAAGGCTGGATGGTTCTGATTAAAGACTCCCAAAGAGAACAGAGAGCATATTTTATTTTCAAATCAAAAAAGATGACAAGACCTAGTACCCAGTATAAAGACAGCAGATGAGAAATTACGCTGAGTGAATGTGTATAGCTTGAAGTAGCCTGGAGACTGTGGTGAGATTTTATGTGCTGAAGTTGTATAAATATCAAGTCATATCAGAGGCATATAGTAAATCTATAGGAACGGATGTTATTTTAGTGTCTTTCCCTTTTGTAAGCTCATCCCTCTACTGTACGATACAGCCTATATGGTTATATTTCCTTTCTTCCTGGAAATATCTTCACTTTTTTATTAATTAACTTTGTCCTTTGATAATTCCATACATGTATTAATGCATCCGTATTACCTTTGCCCTCACGCTAAGAGAAGTGACTGCCCTTTGGTAAGTTCTTACGCCGCTCTCTCTCACCTTAGGAACACATCCTTTCTTCAGTAAATGTGTCTCCTTGGCACTTTACTTCGGTAAGCATCTGCTTTTGAAATGATGGTACTGTCTGAAAGGGGAGAATTGCAGAAGCCTTTCAAGCTTGGATCTCCAGAGCCTAACTCTGTGAGAATCAAAAGGATGCCCCATTAGCTGCCCCAGGAGTTACCGTTCTCCTTGCTGTGACAAATACCTAACAAGAAATAATTTAAAGGAAGAAGGTTCATCTTGGCTCCAGTTCTAGAGTTAAGTTAATCCCAGCAGGCGCTAGAAGCAGCTGGTCACACTGCATCCGCGGTCAGGAAGCAGGAAAGGCAGAGATGCCTGCAGCTCCCCTGGTCTGCTTCATTTAGTCCAGTACTGAGCCAATGGAATGGTGCTGTCCACAGTTAAGGTGGATCTTCCCACCCCTGGTAACCAGGTCTCCTAGGTGACTCCAAACCCTGTCAAATTGTCAACCATCATTTGGCTACCCTGAAAATACTTCTGAAAATATGAGCAGGCTCTCCAAAGAAAAGATGTTTTTGTATGTGAAACCAGCAGCATATGGCAGGCAGCTGCCTCGGCAGGAAGCCTGTCATGACTCCCGTAGCCCACATCCCTCAGTGCTGTGCACACGCAGGCCCAGAGAATGCACTGTGCCTGGTCCTGATCCTGCTGCTCTTCATTCTCTCCTCTCACCCCTGCTGGCCCTTCATCATCTTGCTTCTTGCAAGCAGAGCTGTCCTGCAGGCATTGTCCCCCAGCAGTTCATTTCTCTAAATAACTGTCATTATCAAGACTTAGTGTCACAAAATGTATCAGTAGCCAGTCAGGGGTGGTCTTTGGAACTCCAAGTCCTGGAAACAAAAGTCTATTATTGCTGGTAGTGGTGAACATGGTGTTGGTAATAGATGGTGGTTATGGTGGTGGTGGTGGTGATGGTAGTGGTGCTGGTGGTGATGATGGTGATGGTGATGATTGTGGTCATGGTGGCAGTGGTGATGGTGATGGTGGTGGTGGTGGTGGTTGTGGTGGTGGTCATGGTGATATTCATGACTATGTAAAGGTGTCGGGCATGTGTCTGCTCTGTTTTGTACTGACAGAAGTTCCTCACTGTCTAGCTTTGCTCATCTGTGCTCCAGGTTTGCCCCCAAGTGAAAACCCTGAGAAAAAAACACTTTATACACTAGGAGAACTTTCTGGAAGAAACCTTTGATTCCAGGTACATCTATATCTAGTTACCAGGTTGTGAGAGGTCGCACTGTCTGTTTCCCCTTAAATTTGAACACTAAGTTATGAATTAGTGAAAGTAGTTAAAACCTGTTCTCATGGACTTAGGGAAGTCCTTCACCCAGTAGCTCAGCCTGAATTTGGCCACTCTGCTTACCTGGCTGTCCAGGAGGGTTACCCCTCCAAGAGGGTTACAGATGGCTGAGCTGAGCACACAGGGTGCTGGGAGCTGAACCTGCTGTGCTTTCCTTAGAACACTTTCTGAACGTAGTGTTAGGTGTCTCCTTCCTTGAAGTCTTCTGGACCGACGTCTGCACTCTTGGGTTCTTGAGGTGAGTAGGGAATAGATATGGTTCCAGCCAAAGTTCTTGAATTCAGAGAAGACGTTCAGATTTTTCTCTATGCTGAACAATATTTTTAATGTACATTTTAATTGAATTTCTGTGCATTTCATACAAAACATCTTATCTTTATACCCCCCAATCCACATACTCCTAGAGCCCCCCCATCACCAGATTTCATGCATTCTGTCACATATTTTAAGGCTTTAGAACTCCTACCTGCCAATCTACATCTGTGAGCCCAGATTGGCTTTCTGTGCACAGTTCGCCAATGGTGAATGGACCTCCTGCCCTTTGCTTCCATGCCCCACTTCCCCTTTCCTCTGTGGTACACGCTAGCTTTCGTGCGCATGCTCTGAGACAAGACTGGTCTGTCCCGACTCATTTCACCTGGGCCCTTCAGAGACCACCAAAGTCCAGGTATAACATGTCATGTGTATGACCCAGTTACACTTCAAATCTGTCTGTAGGGAAAAACAAAATGTAATGGCAGCAAATTAGGAGCATAAGATTCGACGCGAGTGTTTCTGCTTAGGCTCAGGAAAACGGACTCTGGATTATTTCCTGCCTACAGTGGAGACCTTTATTCGAGCTGTTCCTTCAGGAATTTGCAAGCTTACTTTTGTCAAAAGTCAGAGGCAACTCATCACACCTGTTTTGTAGCAGGGTTGGTTTCATGAAATACTGAGATGTTTGTCACTGTAAGGATGCAGAAATGAAATGAAAGTAAGTCAATAGGGTCCTACATGTTAGAGCCAAGTAAAACACCACCAGTTCTTCCACGGGAGGCATGCCACACACACGGCTGTTTGACTTTTTAATTTAGTCCTCTATTGTATTTATGCAGTTGTTCAATCCAACTTCATGAGAAACGAGAAACCTCTTATAAAACTATGCCCCACTTATTATAGTCCTTTAAAATTTATGTCAAACTAATTTTATTATAAATACGGATAGGGCTGGTTAAAATGCAGACTGTGGAGACAGGCAGTTGTGACCACTTAGCAGCGCCGTGAACTTGAGCTCAATCAGCCGGGCTTACTCTCCTCACCTGCAAAGTTGGAACAGTGATATTTTCTTCAAGTCTTGTGACAACTGGCACATTGCACATGCAAAGCATGCATTAAATGCTCAATGTCTGTGAACTATTGTAATGAGAATCTTAAAATTTCATCTTGTGATTCTGGAAGCAGTCTTGAGACAGAATTCAGAGTACCTAGAACATTATTTTATGCAGGGATTGAGGGGTTGACTCCGAGTTGTTTTATATACCTGTGGCACTTTATGGGGCTGGAGAGATAACTCAGTGGTTAAGAGCATTGGCTGCTCTTGGAGAAGACCCAGGTTAGAATTCCAGCACCAAAATGGCGCCAACAACCAGCCCATCTATAACTCCAGTTCCAGGGGATCCGACACCCTCTTCTACCCTCTGTGGACATCACACAACACAGGTGCACTTACATATATGCAGGCATACCGCTCATGCACACAAAATAAAAATAAATCAAAAAGATTTTTTTAACTATGACACTTTAATAGGACCATGTCTGTGAATGTGCCTAGAGATAGTCCTAGAGCATGCACTGACCCATAAGGATATTTATTCTTCCGTTCCTTCTCTGAAGATGAGCCCAAGATTTCAGAGATTGACCGTCTTCCAATGTCTACATCTCATGTGTGGACTATGGCTGTGTGAGTTGAAGCAGCTCCTTCTAACACTGGCTGATGAGTCAACCAGAGTCTGCAATGGCTCTGAATAAGGTTGCTGGAGTTGTCCTGTGGGATCTGTGGTTCCTCTGTCTTTCAAAGATGGACTTTGAAATGGAGACCTAGATATCCAAACCAGATGGCAGGGAAGGAGTATTTCCAAGAATCCAGGAGCTCAGTACATCAGCCCTAAGTCCAGGAAGAGGCAGATCCCAATCCAGTCATTTCTGGGCTTGTCCATATTTGCTAATAACTCTTGAGCACCCCCACCCCAGAATTCTAAACTTGGAAGGACTGAAGTTGCATTTAGATATTAATGCAGTAAATATAATATTTAAATGCCTAGTTGGAACTTTTGTGTGTTTTATTCAAAGACCAAAATGTCAATTGTGTGGCAGTCATAAATTGGTCATATGTGAATGTCAATTCCCAATGGGGTAATCCACAGCATGGTTAATATCCAGTAATGGATGCCATAACTCAAAGACCACTGCTCTTAGAAGGTAGTCCTCCAGGCCATTCTTGGCTGTCAGCCAGCTGGAGCGGAGGCTCAGTGGAGGCTTTGCACCCTTTACTTTCCTGTTTCCAGTCTCAGTGAAGGTCACCACAGGAAGAGGAGGAGAGAGGATTGCTGCTGAGGAGCACCGTTTGTACTGACCCCAGGACAGCACCCAGCATGCCATAAGCAGTCTATGGATACTGACTAGCATGCTACTTAGGGTTCCAGGTCATCTCCAAGCATATAGCCCATGCTTTGTGGTGATCTGTGCCAGCTGGAGATCAATAGGAGGCCCAACATATAGGGAAGGGGCACAGGCAGAGCTCTTGGCAGCCTGGCTACCAGCTGAGGCTTAGTCTCGGGGAATCCCGATTTGTACAGAGGCCACTGGCCAACCACAGCTTGTGTTGGAGCCTAAAAGCAGTTCCTAAATCACATTTACCTACTGGAATCCATCATCTCCAGGAGGTAATAAATACATAATTCAGAAGGAAGAGCTTAGATTTTTCATGAGGTACCTGTTGTAATTCCTGGCACACCACTTTGCACTTTTAAAGATGCTGATAACCCAGGGTTAGACATGGAGCTAAGTCTGTGCAAATGTGCAGTTTGCTATACTGTGACTAAGATGGAACCGGCTTTCCAGGTGACTGCTTTCAAATAGAAAACCATGATGGTTTTAGAATGGTAACAGTCATTAGTGGTCCACTTATGAAATTTCACAGTCATGAAACTTTCCAGATCAGGCAGCCAGATCCACAAAACAGAGGGTGTCTGACCAATCCAGAATGTCTCCTCTGTGTAGAGAGGGATCTAATCCTTCTTGTGCTGTATTTAAATGTTGTGAGTGGCTGATTTTTTCTCTCTTCATGGTGTTGGGTAGTATTTCACTAACTTTTTCCCTTTTCCCTCCCTTCTTGGGAGACGTGCCCACCCTCTGAGGACTCTAGGGTCTCCTGGTCCTGATGTGGATTAACAAACTGAAATAAGACATCCTATTTCCATTTTGCATAGTCGATATGACATTTGGAAGGGGGGACTTACAAAGAAACGGCTTCTCACAACCCTCGCACCATTCAAGCTCCACCCATAGTCCCCATCAGCTTGGAGTGCTCCCCAGCCAGCCGCAGGCCTCACTTCAGAGTTCCCATATGGCCCTGCTCTAGCCCTCTTCCCAGGGTGCCCCATGTCACACATGGTTTTCAGAGGAATGAGGAATTTCTGGGCTACAGGTAGCCTTTCTGTCATTGAGAATCCTTTTGGAAAATTCTCCCCTTTCTGTAATCCATGATCAACATCTGAAGGTCCAGCCAAGCACGCCTTCTGATGATGGAAGGAGGACTCGAGGACTCGGAAAGACGGGGTTCAATTCAAAGCTGCACTTGGCCTTGTTGGGCAGAGCCAGAACAGCAGTGGACAAGTTCTCACGGTGTCCAGAAATTAGAGATTCTGTTTGTTTTTCATAAGAGAACGTGACATGTTTTTTTATTATTAAGCATTTTTACAGCAGGAAATGCTGTTCTGTCTCCATCAGCCAGAGTCAGAGCATGCTTGCCTCACCTCTGCCTGAAACATTAGAAATCTCTCTGTGCAAGGCCACTGCAGACCCTCAGTGTGGGATCAATACATGCATACAAAGCTGTTTGCCCATCTTTAGAAAAGATGCTTTCAGGAGCAAGTCATTTAAAAGCCCCTTTCAGAACATAAGGCCATCAGCATGGATGGAAGAATGAACTCAGTTTCTGATGACTTAAAGCATGCACAGACACATATACGCATTCACACGCACATGCACATATACAAACACACATGCACTCACACATGTGAAAGGGAGAAAAATAGACCCCACTAGAACTCTTCATTTAGGGAATTTCCACACTGCCTGTGGTAGGGTTTTAAAGAGTACAGTTATTTCTAATTATGGAACAGTTACACATGTGTAACTGTGATGAACAAAACATAATATAGAAAAAATACTCATTGAAGGGAAAAAGCAAAGATGTAGAAAAAGACATAAACAGATAAGGGAAATTTAATAACACCCATAACTTTTCCTAACCAATGATAATCATCTTTACATTTTAGTATATAATCTTTCAGAACTTTGTATTTACGTCCACATTCACATCCATTACATATAACCTTGCCTAAAAGCTGTTAAATAGGAACTGCAGAGATGGCTCGGTGGTTAAGAGTGCTTGCTGCTCTTGCAGAGGGCCAGAATTCAGTTCCTAGAACCCACACCAGGCAGCTCACAACTGCCTGCAACTCCAGATCCAGGGCATCTGACTCCCTTTTCCGGCTTCCATGTGCACTGCAGTTAAACTTGCACACACGTGCTCATACACATATGCAGATACCCCCATACACATAAGTAAAATAAATCTTTAAAAACTGCCAAATAGGTTATAGTATTTTTTTATAAAGGGAAGAGTTTATTGGGTTTATGGTTCGTATCTTCAAGCAGACACAGGAAGCAGAGAGACAGAAACTGGAGACAGGTGGTGCTTAGGAACCCTCCAAGGCGGCCCCAACGGATGTGCTTCCTCCAGCAAGGCCACATCTACTGAACATCCACAAACAGCGCCACCTGACCAGAGTTCAAACACTGAGCCCATGGGAAACACCTCCTTCAACCACTATGGTATTCAATCATTTTAAAAGGATTAAATTCTGTCTTTTGCAGAAAAATCTATCTTCTTTTCTCCAAATACTAGAAAAGTCTCCAAACTTGGGGACTCGGGGCTTTCGAAGCCTCCCATCCCCATGATATATAAAACTTTTAACATCAAATACATTTATGTGCGTTGTTCACCACTGCACTGAGTGCTCTTCTTGTCTGAGACTTAATCAAAGGACGTAAAGGACAGAGGGAACTTCTGAACAAAACCACAACACGAATGAACCTTGAAGACATTACGCTAAGGGAAATAAGCGAGACCCAAAACCAAACACTGTATGATTCACTTCCATGGGGTCAAAGTCATAGAAATAAAGCAAAACGCTCGTTGCCAAGGGCTGGGGTGAAGGAAGGAGAGCGTCATTGCTAAACAGGCATGGAGTTTCTGTTCACAAGAGGAGAACTCCCAGAGGGGGGTTATACAGCATTGTCATACACTCAACACTACTGGAATCTGAAGTAGTTAAGCTGTAAATTTTATGCTTTACAGCAATTTCTAAAGCAGGAAATTAAAATAATTCTAGTTTTAAAGTCATGAAAATAGCTTTTTAAAATTCATTATGGGGGGCCAGTGAGATACTACTTACTACCAAGCTTCATAACCTGAGTTCAAGTCCCAGAACCCACATAGAGGAAAGAGAGAATGGACTAGGGATTGTAAAGCTGAGCTTTTATTAAATAAATAATTTATTGAGAATGTCATACATGCACATAAGGTGTTTTGATCAAATCCATGCCCACTCCCTCCCCTCCAACTCTTCCCAAATCTCCCCATCACTTTTTTCTGATAACTTCATGTACTCTTTCTTCTTTGATTGATTGATTTTTTATGGGGCTTTTGGCTACTCTACCATTCCCCCTCTGAAGAGGTAACCCTAAAATCTTTTAAGGATTAGATAAAAACTCCCAAATATTTTTGACATTTTTGACCTTTGGAACAGAGTAAGTTGCTAAGAGGCCCAAGGACATGGTGAAGTGATAATTGAAAGCACCAGACTGGTGGAACTAACCTTATTGGATGTTTAACAGCCACAGTTTGAGGCCTATACTAATGTGGTCAGAGGGACTTAAAGGACAGATTTTGCCCCTTGCACTCCAAGGATGACTAACTTCCAGGGGACTATGGAACATCTCTCAAAATGTCCTTTAACTGTGGTGAGTCACCTGTCCTCTTGTTCAGGGAGGACATGGAGACCCCAAAAGATGGACTCGAACCAATGTCCAGTCTACAAAGGGGAGGGTCAACTCAGAGTAAACATCTAATCCATGTTTCCAAGTGAAGCCAGACAGGGTCAAGCAAGACCTTTGACTTATCTTCACATAGATGGAACTGGTAAAAAGAAAGGAGCCAGGGGCTCCTCCGAAGCCCATGTGACCCCTAAAGAACAGATCCTCAAATGACCTTAAGTGTAAAAATAAATTGATTTAACTGTATGGTCTTAAACACCCAAAAGGAAAGTAT
>NW_008342003.1:420478-423101 GCF_000622305.1 Nannospalax galili | reverse complement strand
CATTTTAATATTGTACATATTTTAAAAATAATGCTGTAATGAAATGCTTCTTCATGTGGTTATTAAATAATTTTAAAAAAAACTACAAAAAATATTTTCCATTTATTACTTTATTGTGAATATTTATATACTGATAAATCTATGTTCCTCATGGGATCTCATTAAACAACAGTGGATGGCAGACTCTGTAATGACCTTAAGTAAGGGACCACCCATCACTTTGCCTGAGGACCCTACTGGTGGATATGTCCAAAGACAGACCCTGGACAGCAACTAAGTAAATTATCAAGTGGTTTCATACATGACCAGATTGGACAGAAATCCCAGACTATCCTCCCCAGGCCAGAGTTATGCTACCTTATAGCAGTAATTTAGTAAATGGAAAAATATATATGTAGGAAACTTTTCATATAAATATCTCTAAAATATTTGGAAAATGAGCTACTACATATTAATTCAGATCATTGGGAACATGCAACGTGAACTTGCAACCTTAGACATCCAAGCAGTTTACCCACAAACCTCAGCTCCTGCCACACTTCATGTGCAGACTGACATTCTTCACCTCAGCATGTGCTCCCTGAAGAGAAGATGATCCGTCATAACAATCTTTTGCCAAAGGTACTGATAAATCTTACAAAGCCTTGATATTAAACAGTACCTTTGCACCTGCTTGCCTAGATGAAGGGTAGTTTAAGTCCCTGGTTAAAGACTGGGGTAAACATTTGCCAAATGTGGGCATGCAAATGACATTTACATCTGGTCTTCTGCCTGTGTTCCCTCCTGGTGACAGCTTGTACTGTCAAGAGACGAGACGGTCCCAGGCCGCGCCATGGCTTGGTGTGTCTTTGAGAAGGCAAGTATGCCGTCCTGCGTTGAAAAGCAAGATCTTGTCAGATGATGTCCGTGGAAGCAGCGGACAGAAGGGCAGCCACCAGTTCCCAGCAGAGCTGGGCTACAGGGGATGCCGAAGCCTCTAGCATGTATGCTGAGATGTCATCGGGGTTCTCAGTGCCACTGTACTGCCACGAGACCTTGAGGTGTGGTTTCTGGAGGAGAGCAGGGAAAGCAGTATGCTTCCATGAAGTACATTTTTGAGGGTAAAAATCGAAGCAGTATATAGTTTATGAATGTGAGTCTGTTGCAAGACCGTAGATTACAGGCTCCTGAAAGACTATTTTTGTTTCCTTTCTGGCATTGAGTTTAAACTCACTAGACTCCGAGTAAATATTGGCTGAACTGATCTGAAAAGTGTCTTCCTCCTCAGCTCCACTGTTTAAACACAGGAAGAAGGAAATTAGTTGCAACTCAACTTTACAATGAGTTCTTGTCTGAGTGGAGGTCTGGCTATCTAAGCCTGGGATGGATATTTCCAAAGACATGAGCCTGAAACTTCAAAATCACTAGAAAGGCACTTCTACTTGAATGCCAAGTAGAGAGGCAAATGAACGATCCCTAGTTAGGTCGTCACTGTGGATTCACGTCCCATCTGAACCCCCTAGTTAGGTCGTCACTGTGGATTCACGTCCCATCTGAACCCCCTAGTTAGGTCATCACTATGGATTCACGTCCCATGTGAACCCCCTAGTTAGGTCGTCACTATGGATTCATGTCCCATCTGAACCCCCTAGTTAGGTCGTCACTGTGGATTCACGTCCCATGTGAACCCCCTAGTTAGGTCGTCACTGTGGATTCACGTCCCATCTGAACCCCCTAGTTAGGTCATCACTATGGATTCACGTCCCATCTGAACCCCCTAGTTAGGTCCTCACTGTGGATTCACGTCCCACAGAAGGACAGAATTCACAGCTCCAAGTTGCTTTTTAAATATATGGTGTCATCTGGAGATGTCTACGTGGCCAGAGGCCTGTTTCAGCACCCAAGGTGAGGTGGAAATTGGCCTTCTGAGCAATTTACATCTGACATTGCAGGCTAAGTGCTTCACACAGGTGTGTGAGAGCTCGAGGTTGGACACAGCAGATTAGGGACGCACCAGTGGAAAGCACAGCTGCTAGAAAACACAAGGACAGCATGGACCCCATGGCAGGAGGGGTAGATGCATCTGTACGGGGAGAGCTGACCTTGATACTGCAGCGGAGGTCTGGAGTGTGAGTTCCAAACCGCTAGAGCTATCGACAGAAGGAGACGCATTGCTCCCACTCCTTTCCCATTGTCTTTCTGACTGTCACACATTTCAATGGCATCCAGATGTTCTATTATTTTAGCTACCAACTTGGGAAATTATATTGTAGTAACTTTCCAAGTTGTCAGAACACTAAACTCAACAATGACAGTTTATAACCCATTTTCTCTAAAGTGCTTCATTTTTTCCTTAACCCTGATGGGTCGGCATTTCCATAAAGAACACCAGGCTTGTTCGGCTCCGTCATCTTCATGTAAAGCTCCTCTCTGTGGTCACCCACATGTAAACGGGATCCTCTATGCACATCTCAAGCACATTTCACTTTAACTTTCCTATTTGTGTCTAGATCTGCTTACAAAGTCAAAATTGCTTTATGCTTGAAAATTTAAATAGCTGTATTTTATGACTAAGCTACTTAAATTCCTTTGGGATTTAAATGTATATATTTTCTGAAAATTGAAGGCTAGTTTAAAAGCCCAA
>NW_008342003.1:407105-420065 GCF_000622305.1 Nannospalax galili | reverse complement strand
TAAAAATCAGAGAAACTTTACTTCCCACACTAAAATTCAGGGGCTCAGCTGACTGGCTTTTCCAGTCTCTGTCCTCTGAGCTATCTACATCATTATTGACCATCCTGGGGTTTTTTGAGGGGGGGGGTTGTTTATACTTAAATAAGAAAACGTTATTTTGGATACCTTACAAAATCTTTAATTTTTCCTTTTATCGCACTTGGGAATTTACAGGGTAATTAGCCTACCTTAACATAGCTAACTCATCAAGAAATGTAATACAACCCTGGGGGTCTATTTAGAGTGATATCAACTCAACATGCATTATCATTGGTAGGGGTACAGAACTGGTGTTCGACTGTGCGTCTCTGAGTTTTAGCAGAAGCCACTCAAAAGAGGAAGGGTTTGCTTGGGCTTCTGGTTTCAGAAGGTGTAGTCTACCGTGGCAGGGAGGTGGAACAGAGCTGTTTGCCTTGGGAAGGGCAGGAGAGCCGGCACTTGGTGCCAGGATAGCCTATCTCCCCCTTTTATTTAATCTGAGCCCCAGCCTATGGGATAGGGCCACCCACGTTCAGGACTGCTCTTACCCCTTGGTTGATCCTCTCTGGAAAAGCCCTCACAGATGTCCAAAGGTATGCACACTGATCTCCTACACACTTCTCAATGCAATGAAAGTGGTAATCAAGCTTTGCCATCACTCGGCCTGTGGTTGATATGTATACAGATTTTCCCCTGTACAAAACATAGTAAGCACATTCAAGGTTATCCTAAAATAACTGTGGATATCAAAATAGCATAAGTCAAATGCTGATTAGCTGTGGACAGTCCGTGACAGACTAGGTGTGCAAGTGTGAGAGACAGCTTGTGTGTGCTGTGACGTTCATGGTTCAGGGATGGACTTACCGGAATGGAGGAGAGATCTGAGCCTTGGATGAGAAGAAGGACAGGATAAAAGAGGCGAACACCCACGTCCCAGCGCAGTCACAGGATGTGGCACCCTTGGGAGGTGCTGACTAGAGGAACCTGACTGATGAGGACAGTAAGAATTGGAAAAGGAAGTCATCACAGCTGGGTCCATAAGACAACACATGGCCCTGAAGGCTGAGCAGCTTGCTGAAGTTCGAGGATAAAGATAATCACCCGAGGGAAGGTGTTTTTGAACTTGGAAGGAGCCTGACAGGTCCAGCTAGAGGAGGAAGGACTAGGTGTGAGGGTCTTAGCACCCCAGCACTAGCAAGTATACCGGTAACATAAAAGTGTGTGAGCGGGATGGTGAAGGGACAAGCAGGGGTCATGGTCTGTCCCACAGAGGTCTGAGGTGGGGTCCACCAGCTTGCCTGGGCATCACCGTGAGTTCCCCGGCTCCACCTTCTCCGTATGTGAAGTCCGTGGCCCTCCTACCAGCTACTTCTTTATGGACAAGCAGGAAGGTCATTTTTCATTCATTTCTACTGTAAATTTGCCTGTTTAAGTTGCTCTCAGCCCACGTGCTGGGGTCCCTGAGTCCAACTTTCTTAGTTCTAAACATCTGAGCAGTTCAGTTTCCTTCCTAGCTGTCTGTTTACTGGTGATTTGCCCCAAGGAGATGGCCATTTGGTCACGTTGTCTGAGCACATTGTCTCAAAAGAACTGCTGTGGAGCCTCACTCGGCAAGGGCAGGACCTCTCCCTTCATGATCTCAGAGTGAACTAATACTCTTACAGAGAGGAGCAGCTGATAAAATATCTGCCCACCTGGAGGAACCCATTGTCACAGTGGTGTTGGTAGAGAGGCTGATGACTTTTGGTTCAGGCCAACCATGCTTAGAGTCAACATTCTGCCACATATTGCGGAATGAGCTAAAAAAATTATTTAATAATTTCATTGTCTTTAGCTGTAGATGGGGATCATTACAAGCAACTCACAAGAAACCACAATACCTTATATAGAAGGACATACCATCTACTGAGAGTTGTCTGCTTTAAGGCAAACAACACACACACACTGAAAATCCTACCTTGTCTCTGATAGCTGGTATAATCTTAGACTCATAACTCAATAAGAATTGTGCTTAATGGATGCAAAGGAGGAGAGCATTTTGATGGTTCTGGAAAATAACAGCTACCATCGAGTAGACCTGTTTGCCTCCGGTCGAGGACTTCCCTCAGCTCCTTAGCTAAGGAGCACCACAAGGCTGGGTGTGCACAGTGCACCTCCTGAAGGTGAGTGGTCTTATCCTATCTTGAGGATCTGTCAGAAAGCTCATCATGACTCACTCTCCCAAAGATGAGATCGTGAAGTAAGTCATTAGACTGTCAGAAGTATCAAGAAAGACTTTGTCAGTCAGCTGACAAGAGAACTCGTTTTGCCTGCTGTTGGTGACATGGCTGAAAGGTGGGGATGCTGTAGGAGAGGTTGTGGGCATGGTGGAAGGCTTGTTTGTACACATTGTATGACAAACCTTGTTCTCTCTTGTCCTGTACTTTGACTACTGCATTGTTCTTAACTCAAAATTGATTTTAGTTCATTTATAAAGTTATACCTTGAACATCTATGATGTGTAGCTCCTGTACTCAGTGTAGTGGGGTCCAAGGTAAACAAAAATGACCAGTTTGGACCCCAAGCCTAACTTCTGAAGATCAGAGATGCTCTTGTTGGGACAGAACAGTCAGCCACAGTCTTCATAAAGGAGTTTTTGCTCAGAGTGAAGCTGGTAAACGGGACGGTGCTAAGCCAGATTCAGCTGTGCAGAGAGCCAGGATGTTTGCAGCTCTTCCTAGAAAGAGATGGGGACTGTCTCCATCTATCTGTGCCCGGCTGTCTTGACTAAGACCATCGGCACACAGAGAAGTGATATTTTCCCAGGCCGACCCAAAGAAACCCTGCCCTGTGCTGACTTCCCTGTCACCACACTGACCTGTTTCCATGTCCGTCCTCAGAGGTGAAGAACTCTCCTTCCAAACTCCACTTCTTCATGCCAGACCACCCACCAAGAGCATGTGGTGGGGTTTACTACCTGCACATGTGCTTTCTGGGAGAGCGAGTGGATTCCCAGGCTGTTCTGTGAATGGCTTCAGAGCACAAGATGAGGAGAATGTTTTGGAGTTACCCAGCAGTTGGCTGGAACTAGGTGGAGCTTGGGCTGACCTGAAGTTTACGTCAGTGAGTGTATTCATCAGGCTCCATGTAGAAGACAGGAGAGGGCCTGTGACACGTCTGAAAGCTGCCACTGGTCACTCTGGAAATGGAGTCAGGCTCTGCTCTGTGTCTCATGTCTTCAAACACTTAGTACCTGGAATGGCTTCTTGGTTTGCTTTGTTTATTTTGTGTTTATTTCTCTGCTTTCTTCAAACTGTAAGCTCAGTTATGGTTAAAACCAAGTCTGCATTGTTCACTGATTCTCCAGCTTCTCAGTTAATGCTTGGCACATAGTAGGTATGCAGGAAACATTTGTGAATGAATGAACTTCCACAGGTGCTTTGCTATATGAAATCCTGAGGCTTATGCGCCCCCCACCCCCCGCGCCCCACCACCCCAGGACAGCTGTGCTGTAGGTGATACCAGAAACCTCCCATATCTCCTACCAGGTTTACCCTGGAGGGAGGGCTCAGCAATGGGATCCTTCTGTCCTTCACTGTGCTTTGAGTTAAATCCTTGTATCACATCTGATCCAATGGATCTGTGTGATCCATATGCATGAAGTGGGCGGTTCTAGCTCCATGGGAAATTTATGTGTTATGTTCCCGAATCTTTCTGACTGTGTTGCTCTACTCAGCTGTTACACTGCACACCCATCTCTGAATATTTTACAAAAGTGCTGCTCAGGACAGCGCCTACTTTCTAACTCACGGCTGCCCAGGATAGAGCACACTGCATCCCAGAGTTCAGAGCGGGAGCCAAAATGAATTCCTCCTATGTTAGGTGAAGACATCAGCCGCCTGTTACAGAACTGACTGCTGGCTGTGAATCCTGGTAACTTCCTGTCCCCCAGAGTGTCTTCTGTAATCCTTACAGAATCCCCAGTTCTTCTCATGTACCTTAATGTTTTATATATGTATGTATGTTGTATGTATTATATATGTATATATACATATTTGTGTTTTTCACATATAGACTTTTTTTCTGTAAATCTCAAATTTTCTTTGGAAGTAGCCATGGATTTAGTAATTCAGAAAAGATGTTATTTCAGGACACATTGAAAAAATTCCAAATAAGAATTTACTATCCAGGGTCCTCTCTCCAGGGAGACCTGGGGCGCAGGGAAAGTCAGGAACAATACCACCTGCTGGCTCACCGTCATGGCGTGCTGCTCTCCATGGCTCCCATAGTCACCTCAGGGCCAATGAAACGTTCTTTGCTCTCTCCTGATTTCCCCACACCACAGGGGCTTGATTGAGGCCATTTGTAGCCACAATTCTGGGCTACAGATAGCTAGAATTTGAAGCAAATCTACCCCCAGATATGGCCTGCTAAGGATGACTTCACCTTTATCTTCTCCCTGTTTAAAATAAGGCCTGGCCCTTAGGCCCTGAAGCCATGGTAGAATAATTAATGATTGGTCTTCAGTAGTGTTTTAATATCCTTAGAACTCTAGGATTGATCATCTTCTTTTACCTAGGGCTTAATACACCGAAATGGAAAAAGGAGTCATTCTTCATATAATTGTTTAACCTATAATTTAAAAGGCTTAAAAAATATAATTCAGGGACTGGAGATGGCTCAGCACTTAAGAGCACTGGCTGCTCTTACAAAGGACCTGGGTTCAATTCCCAGCACCCAATGCCAGCTAACAATCATCCATAACTCCAGTTCCAGGGGATCCAACGTCCTCTTCTGACCTCTGTGGGCATTGCATAATATGGGTGCAGTTATACACATGCAGGCAAAGCACTCATACACATAAATAAGTAAATAAATATAAAAATGCAACTCAATTAACTTTCCTTTAGGGAATAGGTAGCCACAATAAGCTGGGTTGGTTTCTATAAAATGAATCGATTTTCCCTTCTCTTCTTCGATCATGTAATTGGAGCTATGCTCTTTTTGAAAACCATCTTAAGGAAACGAGCTGGATGGCTTTGATGAACTTTCACATTAGGTAAAAGTGGTGAAATTATTTTCCGCCGTGTTCAGAATCTGCAGAACATCCTTGATTTATTTCTTCCATTTCCTCCGTCCTTACTTCCAGAATCTGGAAATTTATTCATTACTAATTTTTAAATAGTACTTTGAATTTCATTAATAGCCATCTAGTTGCTTTTTATTTTGCATTTTAAATTATTATTAAACTATATCGATGCTTCTAATTTAATATCTGCTAAATAAGCTCCTGTAACTTAAATAACCTTTGAACTCAGTATTGGTCATCCTCTGAGTCAGCCCTTTTGGGATTCCTGTAACAGTCCAGGACTCTAGCCTGGGTTTTAGGATAAAGGCACAGAGCATCATCACAAGGTTGGTCCGTGGAATCCTGAAGGAAACGCGTTACTATGATTGAAGTAGAAAGTCAAAGGGGATCACTGACGCTTCCAGGAAAATGTAAAATAACAGCTGTGTTGCTTCCAGGGTTATGGAAGTGTTCTAAAATTAGATTACAGAAATGATTATCACAGTCTGTACGTTTACAAAGAACATTTTCACTGCATGCTTTGGATAGGTGGATGAACGCCACAGCGTGTAAGTTAAAGCCTCAATAAAGCCGATTCTCAAAGGCTGTATCCTGGTGAAGGAGGGGAATAATGTTCTGATTTGCAGATAACAGCAGCAGTGATTCTAATGAGCTCTCAGCTGAAGGAAGCAGTAACTGTGGCCTCCAGAGCAAATGGCATCCCCCAGAGGAATCTGCTCAGCTTGGCTGTCTGTGGTCTCCACTGCCTTTAGGAGATGCAGATCCTTCACCCTGGCCGTGCTGCTCAGCGACGATGCAGGGTTCCATTTCCATGGAATGGCGTCTGTTCTTGGAAGATTTAAAGTCTGGGGCTTGTCTCCATGCAGTGATGCTTGGTGGCTTAAACCATCAGTGTTCATCTTTAGCTCTCGATGTGTGGGTTGCTGGCTTGCTGTTGTCTGCACTGGTTCCTATTGTCTCTGCTGGGCTGTTTCAGACTGTGATCACAGGATCAGGATGGGCCGCCCAGGGGAGCTGCAACAGGCAAGATGTTGGAGGCTCTGGTGTCTCCTCCATGTGGTCTCTCATCAGTTAGCTCCGCAGTGTAATGGCTCCAGGCTCCCAAGTCAGCAAGGGTAGAAACCAGGACGCTTATACTCCGGATCACTGCATGGCCCACGGCTCTCTGACTTTAATTGACTACAGCAAGGCGTCACGCCAGCCCAGATTCACAGGGCAGGGAAATGGTGGCCATTGATTGGCAGGAGGAGCTGAAAGTTGTGGAGGCCGGTCCTGCAGTCCACTCCAACAGCTCAACCATCCACCTAGGCTATCCTGTTCTGTGAAGTGGACGATTTGGTCCTGGTTACTGTTGAAAGCATAGAGTATTACATGTGCACTAAACTTTGAATTAATTCCTCCACTGAAAGTGGAAAGAAGTTTTGCTAAAATTGTTTCTATTTCACTTGGTAAAGAACAGATATGAACAACCTCGCACCCCACACCACTGTTCCCAAATAAGATAAAAAGCTGATGCTTTAAGTCACTAAGAATTGTGTTTAAATTTTGCTCTTGCCAGAGACTTACCTGGCATAAGGATTGCTTTGTAATCCTGAAGAACCATCCAGCAGGAGCTCGGAGCCATGTGGAGGAGCACAAGCCAGGTTAGCCACTGTGGTGCGGTCAGTGCACACGGAACAGTGCAGAACCAGCTGTGTCGGTTGCAGGTTCTGATCCTGGGTGTCTGTGTTTGTGTTTTTCTCATAGCAGCAGGGAATGCTCAGGAGCAAACCAAAACATCCACACGAAACCAAGACAAGAAAAAACACCCTAAACTCTGCTGACTGATGTTGGCGCCGAAGTTTATAAACACGACAGCCTTTGTTAAGACACTCATCAGGAGAGGGATCAGCAACAGGCACTGAAGAGTCACCAGATATGATCTCACAACCTTGTTACAACCAGGAGGCCACACCCTCTGCCAGCTGTTCCCGAGAAGGGCCCTCCCTAAAGTGAGAGCAGCTCCAGCCCCACCGAATCTTCCCTTTAGCTGGATCAGCACCAAAGACATTGTTTTACATTTTAGACTGCACACTGAGTGAGTGAACTTTCTAGTCTCTAAGCCACATCTCAGTAAGAGGCTGCATTCTGGTAGAATAATGAAAAAATGCGTAAATGACATGTATTTATGAAGGAAGCGGCTATCATCCACTGACACAAACATCAGTGTTATACTAAGGGACGGCCCTCAACTGCCTGCAGGATCTTCTTAAAGCTGTGCCTTGCACTCTGCAGACCTTCAGATTGCAGCTAGGGTTCCGCAGAGAAAATCCCATCCTCTGACTGCTTAACCAAAATGCAGCGTTCGGGCTGCCCTCCTGTCTCTAGGGATCCATTTTTCAGCAATGCAGACCCCAGGGTGCTGATGGCAAAGAACCGCCCACTTCCAGGTTATCTGACAGAATGAAAAGCTGGAAGAAGAGAGGAAAATGGGAGCAGAGAGAGGAGGGAAGGGAGACGGGGCGGGGGGGGGGGACTGCTTTCCCAGGGTTCTGAGCACTGAGCCAACTGGAGCCATTGGCAGTTATTGTTTAGGATGTAACTTTTTTTTAATTTCTCTATTAAACAGTTACTAAAATACCTGATTTCTAGCATTGTAAATCACTTTGTGAGATTTACTAGCATGCCAAAACTGGGGTAAACAGACGTTCACATTGGGTGGAGTTGTAACAGCTATGACCGTCTCTGGGACATTAAGGTCAGAGTTTTCCTTTTCCAAGTTGAGTTGATAGCAACATTTAAAGAGCTTCAGGTTCTCAAAATGCAGGGGCACCATGGCTTAATCTTTTTTATCAGAATATCTAGTATTCAGTCAAGCACATTTTACAGTAAATAACTGCAATTTCAGATACTCTGTAAAGTTGTCATAAACACGAAAATTGACTTTGGAAAGATGCAGAACAATCATAGCAATAAAGCATGGTAAACTCGTTCATCAATAACTATAAAATACAAATCTTAAATGTGTGTGATATATGTGACTATATTTATATGTATGTATTTCTGTATACCACTGTTAAAAATTCTAACTTCTAGATGTTTCCAATGATGTTTATGGAATGGATAGACATTCCAATGTCTGAAGCAAGACCTTCACAGGTGACGTGATAAAACTCAGCATGTAGCCTTCCAGAAGCACCAAGTTAAGGTCAAAAAGTTCATGCTGGTTGAAAACATTAACTTGATTACTATAAAATCATACAAAAGCAGCTTACAAATCTGAAAGGGCCCAAATCATCCCATTTCAAATGACAAGCTAATTTGTTGTTGTCTGGTAAGTGGAGTCTATTTCTAATGGATGTGTCGACTGGGTAGCAGGGTACAGGGGGTCCACGTGAAAAGTGAGAACAGTCCAGAAAAGTAGTCAAACAACAAGGGCACAGATTCCCCAAGTCAGCAGAACTCTAGTAAATTTATCCTAGTGTTAAATCTGGTCAGGAGCTGTCTAAGTCACTCTCCAATTCGTAGCTCTCAATAAAGTGAGCATCCATTAGGAACTCCAATGGTTAAGAGCACTGACTGCTTTTGCAGACATAGCAACCATCTCTGTGAGCACTAGGCATATATAGGCATACATGTGGTACACATACATACGTGTGGCACACATACATACATGAGGTACACATACATACATGTAGCACACATACATACGTGTGGTACACATACATACATGTGGTACACACACATACATGTACACATACATACAAGTGGTACACACATACATGTGGTACACATACATACGTGTGGTACACATGCATGTGTGTGGTATACATACATACATGTGGTACATGTACATACATGTAGTACATATACATGTGGTGCGCATACATACATGTGGTGCACGTACATACACGTGGTACACATACATGCATTTAGTGCACATACATACGTGTGGTACACATGCATACGTGTGGTACACATACATAGATGTGGTACACACATACATGTAGTACACATACATACATGAGGCATACATACGCACATGTAGTACACATACATGCATGAGGTACACATACATACATGTAGCACACATACATGTGGTGCACATACACACATGTGGCACACATACATGCATGAGGTACACATACATGTAGTACACATACATACATGAGGCAAATACTCATACACATAAAATAAAAATATACAAATCTTTAAAATGCTCTTCTTAAGACCAAATAAAGCACTAGTCGTGTAAAACTTCCCTAAGATCTTTAAATGCTGCCCAAACCGCCCAGTTTAATATGAATTTCTATTAGCTTCATAAACAGTTACAGGGAAGAGATGTTTTGGTAAATTTAGCGCATTGATTTTTGGCAAATTGGCTTCTGGCAAACTGGCCATTTTGTAGATTGTTTATTTCAACATATTGATTTTTTTAGTGCTCTGGCTTTCTTCTGGTATCTTCTGCCCTCAGAGAACAAACTGGATAAGCAAAGATTCATTAAGAAAAGATATCTCTCAAGTACAACCAGACACTGGCTGGGAAACGGGGTGCACAGTGGTGGCAGCGCCGGGCATTGCCCTCAGGCTCCTGGGAGACAGGAATTAAATGGAGGTTCACCAAATAATTATGCAGTGGTTTAATAAACCCTTTCAAGGTAGGATAAGAGATCAGAGGAGAGTCCGCTGACAGAACATTGACTTTCACTCAGGCTATAATGGAAAATCTGCAGAGGAGAAAATGCAAGCTCCACGTGTGGACGCAGAAGAGAAGACCAGAGTTGAGGGTTGGTTATCTTGTCAGGTAGCAGGTGAAGTGGCAGAAGGAAGGCACAGACCAGGCAGGGACACGGGTAACGTACTGTGTGTGCTGACATTCCTGAGAATCTCAAATGCTCGTCTCCTGCAAGCTGCTTTCGTGTCTTTCTCATGTGTCTTCACTTGATATTTGTCTTCAAAGACACATCTTAAACCTCCGACCTACTCCCAGTTAGACCCTGCTTTAGGAACATCTTCTAAGCATTGCTTAGACTGTTGTTTAATTACCAGGACATTTTGTTTTGTTTTTGTTTCTGTCTTAATACAAGAGAAGGGGGGGGCGCAAGGCACATGATATTACTAAGTAGCAGTTGGAGAACAGCACCTGTGGTGAAGATTTACACCGCCCCAGGTGCCAGGAGTGCTCCTGGCATAGGTCAACAACACAGCTCTTCCACGTCTGCCTTTGGAAGAGGTCTGAGTTACTTCCCACTGAAGGGCACAGACATACAGACCTCACACGGCCTGCCTTTGCGCCGTGGAGTGACGGAGATACCCGTTCCTTCTTCCTGGTGCCGTTATACAACAAGCAACTTTCATGTCCTCCCATCTGCAAAATGGAAATGCCCTGCTTTCTGGTCCATGAGGATTTCTGAGAGGCCTTAGAGTCATTCTTAAAAACCATTAGCACCGTGAGAGGACCCCCCACATCGACCCCTTTACACCACCAGCTCACCGACCTTTGCTCTTGGTTTATTTCTTTATTTTATTCTGAGAGTTTCTTAATTAGGATGTGATGACATCCTACCACATTACGTTCTCACATTTTAAACAATTCAAGGATGATTCCTACAGCCTAACAGTGACACGTAGAAACCACTTAGTTCACAAGTGAATGGCTCTAACTGCATGGTTAGAATTGTATATTGGGTTACAGATCATGAATCCCAGCCATCCACTCTCCCATCACATTTTCAGAACACTTTGCCTTCTGCCTCTGTTTTACCTTTACCACTGACAGAGGATCCATTTTTCACCCGTTCAGTTTACGGTTGCATGGCCAGAAAGGTGTAAGGTCTTCAGGACTAGAAAGCAAGACCCACATCAAGGCAATGGGTAGCTTAATTTTGCACAGAGAATGGCCAAATGGCATAAGAATCTAGTTCATAGATC
Source organism: Nannospalax galili (assembly GCF_000622305.1). Lineage (NCBI taxonomy): Eukaryota > Metazoa > Chordata > Mammalia > Rodentia > Spalacidae > Nannospalax > Nannospalax galili. The sequence goes on along the minus strand of NW_008342003.1, from coordinate 409,069 downwards.
AAAATAAGGTCTTCCCCATACAGAACTTTGGAAGTGAGGCCACGACCTGTCCTGTAAGTGGAATGGAGTTTAATCTTTATCCGTCCCTCATACACTTTCTCTTGTCATGGGCAGTTTGCATGACCTCTATGTGTCCAGGGACACAAAGATAAGTAAAAGCTTTTTTAAAATCCATTCAACTGGGTCATAAGTTGGGAAAGTAAAACCTCAACCGGAGACAAAGCTCCTGGGGCTGTTTGGTGAGAACTGGAATACCACAGAGCATGGTATGGAGGGTGGAGGGTCAGGAAGACAGCTTTCTGAGAGATTACTGCTCATTTTAGTGGTAAAAAATGATTGATGGCTGGACCCAACGGTAAACTGAGCAGGAGTTCCAGATAAGGGAACAGCTGTAGGGGGACAGATGGTTGGCTGGAGGCTGTGGGAAGGAGACACGGAAAAGGGAAGAAGAGATGGTGGGAACTTGAGCAGTGGACACCAAGGCGTGGGCATGAACAGGCTTTGAGCACCTTGTCAGAGACATCACCAGGAACCAGGCTCCACAGCCAATCAATAAATTAATCAAGTAATCCTGATGTGCAGAAGGTTTGCTGTTACTGCCGGTGAACGTGTAACGTTGGTTTCTTGAATGGTTGGAATACGGCAAGGCTATGGTGGAATGTGGTGACTTTGTGGTCTCTCATCTGTCAGGTGATAGGTGCTTTCAGCATCATGAGTGTTTGTTCTGTGGAGGTGAGGGAAAGACCCAAGGCTTGCACAACAGATATGCAACCTTTTCCTCCATCAAACTATAGGTTCCAGGTGTAAGGAGGAGTAACTGAACAGTAAAAAAAGATGAATAACAAAGTTCTAGAAGGAAGAACCAACAGTGTGGACTGGAATGGAGAGAGCCTCCCACTCGGCAAGCTTGGGTGAATGAAAGTGTGACAGCTCTGGGTGACACAGGCAGCTGTGGCTTGAGAGAGACAGTGTGCACTGAGCTTGGCACCTTATGTCTTAGATACACAGCAGCCAAAAAAGGGAAACTTCGCATGAGCACTGCCAATGAATATGATAAACGTTGTCCCAGAAGCTGAAACTGGAGGCACAGGTTTGGGAACTCTCAGACTAGAAACGATTATTTAAAGACTACACAGGCTCTACTTCCCTGGGCCCGCACCACATACAGTCCTCTCTCTCCCGGGTAAGTCAATTGCACCCTCTGTGCCTTGACTCCCCCAGCCTCATTCACCCTCCCGTCTCGCCCACCCTTCTCTCCTCCTAGCCTGGGTCCTGTCCCATTCCTTGTCTTAGGGTCCCATAAACCAGGGGCACCACCACTGCTTCCTGATCCTTTGCATCCAAACCAACTCAGTTCCTTCTTGGGTCCCCAGAAGCTCTCTGGGCCTGGCCCCGCCCTCACCTCCCTCTGCTTCCCTGGGCCTGCACACAACCTGCCAGCCTCTTTCCTGGACGCTGGGGCTGACCTTTCCTCTTCCTGATCCTTTGCATCCAGACCAACCCAATTCCTTGAGGCAGTCCCCAGGAGCCCTTGGGACCCCTTCCCACCCCCATCTTCCTTTGCATCTCTGGGTGGCAGGAACACAAGCTTCCCTAGACCAGCATCTTTCCTGGGCCCAGCTCCCAGGCCAGTCCAGCCCCCAAATTCCTGAGGCCAAAATCTTTCCTGGAGGGATCCAGACCCTAGGAGAAAACCTGAGAGCATCAGATCCTCATCTGACTTGGGCCTCTGTGGGAACTCCTGAAGACAAAAGCAATCTGGCCACTCCAATATAAAATCAAAAGAGAGAACCAGAAGCTTAAAGGAACCAGCTTTCCACACCCAAAAAGTAAACCACAAACTCAAGTAAAGTATACAAAAAGAAGCAGACCTAAACTTGAAGGCTTGAGTCTCACACAAGAATCAGAAACTACGAAAGAAATTCACATGTCAAAATCACAGAGAAAAAATAATAACATGAAAA
>NW_008342003.1:405983-407047 GCF_000622305.1 Nannospalax galili | reverse complement strand
GAGTTATAGGCCCACAGGGGCTATAGGGAGACCCTGTCTCAAAAAGACCAAAATAAAAATCATGACTAATTCTTTTACAAAAAATTGTGATATAGAAACTACAAAGTAGAAGTCAAATTACAATAACTTTGCCAACTGCTGATGAGACAATTATTCTCCTGAATAAGAGACTATTAGGATATTTGTGTATTTTTTACTGAAAAATTTTGTTGGGCAACATGGCACAAAATTTTAATCCCAGTACATGGGAGGCAGAGGCAGGCAGATCTCTGTGAGTTCAAGTCCAGCCTGGTCTACATACTGAGTTCCAGGCCAGCTTAGGCTACAGGGGACCCTGTCTCAAAAGAGCTCCAAACATAAAAGAATGGAATATGCAAGAATTGTGGACACCGTAAAAAAACCAAACTTATGAATCATAGGCATACAGGAAGGAGAAAAATGCCAAGATAATGGCATGGACCAGATCTTCAACAGAATCATAGAAGAAAATTTCCCAAAATTAAAGGACATGCCCATAAAAATACAAGAAGCATACAAACAGACAGGAGCAGAAAAGAAACTCTCCATGGCACATCATAGTAAAAACACAAAATGGACAGAACAAAGAGACCATACTGAAAGCTGCAAAAGAAAAACAAGTCACACATAAAGGAAAACCCATTAGGATTACAGCTGACTTTTCAGTGTAAACTATGAAAGCCAGAACAGTATGGACCTAAGTATTCCCAGTTTGAAATGACCACAGATGCCAACGCAGAATACTATACCCAGCCAAAATGTCTGCTATAGTTGAAGGGGAAAGAAAAATCTTCCATGACATAAATAGGCTGAAGGAATTCATTTTCACAAAACCAGCCCTTCAGAGATTTCTGGAAGCAATACAAAGAGCTGAAGAAAGGAATGACTACACCCAAGGGTTTGAGGAAAGAAATTCAATGAAAGTATAACTGTGGAAAAGTACAGCTATATCAAGAATGTGAACGGAAAAAAAATGACAGGATTCAATACTCATCTTTCATTAAGAACTTTAAATATTAACGGGCTAATGTCCCAGTCCAAAGACA
>NW_008342003.1:405417-405661 GCF_000622305.1 Nannospalax galili | reverse complement strand
GGTCAACAGGGCAGAGAGTTAACAGAGAGACATCTGAATTAAACAATACCATACATCAAATGGCCTTAACAGATATCTACTGAGGATTCCACTCAAGCACCAAAGAACATACTTTCTACTCAGCATCCCATGGACCTTCTCTCAAAATCGACTATATACTGGGGCACAAAACAAACCTCAACAAATACAAAAAGATTGAAATAATTCCATGCATTCTATCAGACCACAATGCAATAAAGTTTAC
>NW_008342003.1:401996-404418 GCF_000622305.1 Nannospalax galili | reverse complement strand
GACAAGAACCACATGGTCATCTCAATAGATGCAGAGAAGGCCTTTGACAAAAATCAACATGTATTTATGTTCAAAGTCCTAGAGGGAAATGGACTGGAGGGAACATACCTCAACATAATTAAAGCCATATATAACAAACCCACAGCTAACATCATTCTAAATGGAGAAAAACTCGAAGCATTCCCATTGAAATCAGGAACCAGACAAGGCTGCCCACTATCTCCACTTCTCTTTAACATAGTACTTGAAACTCTTGTAAGAGCAATAAGACAAGAGAAGGAAATTAAAAGAGTAATAATTGGAAAAGAAGAAATCAAATTATCCCTTTTTGCAGATGATATTATATATAAGGGACACAAAAAATTCCACCAGAAAACTCCTGGAAATTATTACCACGTTCGGTAAACTGGCAGGTTACAAATTTAACCTACAAAAGTCTGTAGCCTTTCTATATACCAATAACAAGCAGTCAGAGAAAGAGCACATGGAAACACTCCCCTTCAAATTAGCTGCACAAAAATAAAATATCTCAGAATAAACCTGACCAAAGACATTAAAGTCCTCTACAATGAAACTCTTAAATCTTTAAAGAAAGAGATTGAGGAAGACATCAGAAGATAGAAGGACCTCCCATGCTCATGGATTGGAAGAATTAATATTGTGAAAATGACCATCCTACCAAAAGTCACTTATAGATTCAATGCAATGCCAATCAAAATCCTGATGATATTTTTCACAGAATTGTAAAAAAAAATCCTGCAATTCATATGGAAGCACAATAGACCTCAGATAGCCAAAACAAACCTGAGCACTAAGTGCAATGCCGGGGGGATTACTATACCAAATATTAAACTGTATTACAGAGCTATAGTCATAAAAACAACATGGTACTGGCACAAAAGTAGACCCATAGATCAATGGCACAAAACATAAGACCCAAATATGAGTAAATGCAATTTCAGCCACCTGATATTTGACAAAAGGGCCAAGAATATTCACTGGAGGAAAGGCAGCATGTTCAGCAAATTGTGCTAGCAAAACTGTATCCCCACTTGTAGAAGAATGAAAATAAACCCCTATCTCTCACCCTGCACAAAAGTCAATTGCAAATGGATCAAAGACCTCAATGTAAAGCCTGAAACTCTGAAACTGTTAGAAGAAAACATTGGGAAAAACCTATAAGATATAGGTGTAGGAAAGGATTGTCTAAACCAGCCATCAACTGCTCAGGAAACAAGGTCAAGAATCAACACTCACAGAATGGGAGAAAATCTTCACCAGCGATACATCTGATAGAGGTTTAATTACCAGAATATATAACGAACTTAAAAAACAGAGACCCAAAACAAGAAGCAACCCAATTGAAAGATGGGCTAAGGAGCTGAACAGAGAATTCTCAAAAGAAGAAGTAAAGATGGCTATGAAACATCTTAAAAGATGTGCAACATCACTAATAATTAGGGAAATGCAAATTAAAACCACTTTAAGATTTCATCTTACCCCAGTCTGACTAAGATCAAGAGAATAAATGATACCAAATATTGGAGAAGATGTGGGGAAAGGGGAACACTCATCCACTGCCGGTGGGGTGCAAACTTGTTCAACTCCTATGGAAAGTAGTATGGAGAACTCTTAAAAAACTCTTTAAAAAACAAATGAACCTACCATTTGACCCAGTTATACCACTCCTTGGCATATACCCAAAGAACTCATCCTATTGCACAGACACTTGTACATGCACGTTTGTTGCTGCTCTCTTCACAATAGCTAAGAGATGGAAGCAACCTAAGTGTCCCTCAACTGAGAGTGGATAATGAAAATGTGGTTCATTTATATGATGGAATTTTACTCAGCAGTAAAGAAAGATGAAATCATGAAATTTGCAGGTAAATGGATGGAACTAGAAACTCTTATACTGAGTGAAGTAACACAGACTCAGAAAAAAAAAATCGACATATGTTCTCCCTCATATGTGGATCCTAGAACCAAACCCTGATAAGTGAGTATGTATCGAGACATAACTACAGGAACCAGGATAATGGAAAGGAAACAGGGAGGTAAAGGAATAGAAAGAACCTGAGAGAAAAGAACAATAGGAAACAGGTGTTATTAAGGGAGATATGAATAAAAAATGGGTTAGTTTAAGGGAGGCGGGAGGGAAGGGTATACAAGGAACTTAGAGGATAAAGGGAGAGAAGGGGCTCAAGAGAGGTAGGACTGTAGGAGAAAGGTATTATTAAGGGAGAAAGGGGGGAAATGGGGGCACCTTAAGCGGGAAAACCATGATGGAGGGGTGAGACAACATGAGAGATAAACAATGCCTAGCTAGTTTTGAAAACCAGAGAGAACCATATTAATCCTACAACCTAATGACAAATTATACATAGCAGATCAAGAAATATATGTCTAGGTAAGATTTATC
>NW_008342003.1:397519-400957 GCF_000622305.1 Nannospalax galili | reverse complement strand
AAGAATAATAATCAGATACATACAGATTAGAGATGCATGTGCCAACATCTCAGTTGTGAAAACAATGAGTCTTTCTGCAAGGAACACTATATTCTAAAATGAAATGGAGATCTTTTTTAAAAGTTAAAAATTCAATTTTATGTCTTACAGAGCTTATACTGAGTTTAATGTACAACTGCATTAATTCTACTGTGAACATAGAAACTTGCACCCACTTGTGAAAGAGATGTATTCTTGCTCTGGAGTGTTACTGAATATGTTAAAGGTGTAGTGAAATGCTTTTTCTAATCATGTAGTTATTAAAAATTTTAAAAATGATTAAAATAATAATTATCCAAAGCATAAATATTTGCTCCTTAATAATTAGTAGATGTGAAAACCATTACCATTGACATCTACCTGATGACTTTATATCCATGCTCAGATGCCAAGGAGCTCAGAAAGTAACCAACTGTGAGTAGTAATAATCAGATATATAGAGATTAGAAACATGTGCAAACGTCTTAATGTCAATTGCATTAAAAATGAATTTTTTTATGAAACTGTGTATTTTAATAATGAAATGGAAATCTTTTTTAAAGGTTAAAACCTCATTTAATTTTATGTCTTAAAGGGTTTATACTGAGTACAATATTGTATAACTGTAATAATTCAACTGTAAACCTAAAAATTTATAGCCAATTTTGAAAGAGATGCATCTTACCTCAGGCAATTATTATTGAATATGTCAATGATGTTGTAATGAAATGCTTCTTCTAAAAAAATAAATTTTAAACCTGTCTTCGTGATTGAATGATATCAACATTATAAATTCTGTTTGGATTCAGTAACTTAAGTCGATCCCTAAGAAAAGATTTCCCAGGCCATCCAGATACTTCAATTCACTACAGCATGCTACTCCAAGAATTTGGGGGGGGGGGCAGGCTTTGTACATCCAACTGCATGTATGTGATTTATTAATTCTTTTATAAGTGTATTAATCAGCATTCTATAACACTTGGGAAACAGCAGTGAATAAGGCTTGAGATATAGGTGTGTGGCTCAGTGGTAGAGCACCTGCCTGATTTGTACACAGTCCTAGGTTTAGTCCAGGCCACAAAAATAAACAAACACATGAAGTAAAAAAGACTACACAAATGCCTCTGAATTTGTAGTGTCAGTTTTTGTGATAAGTTTTTCCGAGGGGCATATCTGCTCCAGTCTGACATTTGATTAGTGGATCAGCACAACAGCAATGTACCTGCACTGTTCCCTGCTGAAAATCATCTGTTTGATATGCACAGCTGCGTCGCACACCAGGCTGTGTCTGCTAAAACTCCCTTGTGATAAATTGGCACTTTGGAAGCTGTACCAAGCTTCCCAGCACCCAAAACATTGCCTGTCGTTTCCATTTGTTTTGTTTTATTTGGGATGCTAGAGATTGGACCCAGCCCCTCACAAGTGCTAAGCTTGTGGTGTTCCACTGATCTATGCCCCGGCTATTTTAACATATAAGAAAGCATGACTAGATGATTACGATAAGCGTTGCTAATAGCTGGACCCTCTGCATGAAGTTGGCCTTGTTCTGGAGAAAGGATAACTTCTTGTGAAAGTCCTTTGATGTCACTGTGTCTTTGGAAGCGTCTGTTAAGTTCTAATGTGTATCAGGCATTGGATTAGATGGTGGGGAGATAGCACCAAACATGTCAAACAAGTAATCGCAGTGAGTGTGGAGAAAGGGCCAAATAGAAGTCTCTAGAAGGTTTTCAAGGCCCTAGAGGCAGCAGAAGAGACTTTGCACAGAGCCACAGAGTGAAAAGAAATTCACAGTGTAACCTCATTTGAACTCAGCCCTAAAGGCCAAGTCACCCTTCTTCAGCAGTTAGTGCAAAAATTCCAATTTCATCATCATGGTAGTGTTCTGAAAAACGGACTCGGTTAGTTTTTAAAGTGATGTACTTGATTCTTTGAAACATGAAGGGGCAGAAGGTACTTATTTGCCAGGTAGGCGAGGACTGAAAGGAGAAGTAAGTGTATATTCTCCAGGCAGTAGCAACAAGCTGCCTGTGTGCAAAGTCACAATTGCAAACGAGTATCTGTGGAGGACCACCGTGAAGTATTGGCATGTCACATGGGGGGCCACTGGGGTTGCCCAGTAACATGATCTCAGAACCTTCAGAGGGGAGCCCGAGTCGTGCACACAGCAGGACAGGAGGTCATGATCTGGGTCTACTTAAAAATGAATGGGGCCCTGAATTAAGGGAGAGGGTGGCCAAGAGGAGACCTAGGGTCAGGTGTCAGAATTTGTAGAACTCTATGACTAATTGAATGTGTTAACAGTGGGCAAAGTTTCCAGAAGGTACCTTGCTGAGGCTCCCACTGACATCAGAGCCCACCAGCCTGACTTGGCACGGGCAGAGCTGACCCCACCCTGCACTAAATGAGGAGTCATTCTCTCACACGAATGCTCTTCCCGAATGTTTGACACACTGGGAAGTGCCATAGACTCTTTCAGGTCACTAATAGTAGATAGCCATGGTCATGATTATAAAACTGAATTGCAGTTTTGAGAGAATAATCATGGATAAGTGGCATTTCCTGGAAGATGATGTCACTGTCATAGGACGAAGTCAATGGCATTACGGCTGGTCCATGAGGTTGGTGTCATGAGCATTATTATTCATTAAGCTTTTGTTCTTGACTTCTTAGCCACCTCTAAGGCACATTGCATATGAAATCCTTTGTTGATTCTAGACAGGTTGAATTCATGGGCACAGACTATTAAAAATGAATGATTAGGAAGATGGACTGAGATAAATAGGCCTGGAGGAGCTAGTAGATAGGTGATTGAGAGAGCCATGCTAGATGAAAGAGGTACTAGATGGTAGATTATAGACAGAAGATGGTAGATAGGTAGATAGATGATAAATAGATGATAGATGATTGATAGATGGATGATGGATAGATAATAGATGATATGCTAGATAGATGATAGATAGATAGATAGATAGATAGATAGATAGATAGATAGATAGATAGATAAATGATGGAAAGATGATGGCTAGATGATAGATGATTGACAGATGATAGATGATAGATACATAATGGATAGATAGATGATAGATGGATGGATAGATAGATAGGTAGATAGATATAGATAAATAGGTGATAAATTATAGATAGATGATTGATAATAGATGATAGATAGATGATGGATAGATGAGATGATAGATGATAGAAGACAGATATAGATAGATGGATAGATAGAAGATAGATAGATGGATGATAGATAGATATAGATGGTAAATAAATGATTGATGATGAAGTTAGGACCACAGGCGGTGGCGAAGAGAAAGTTAACATTTGAGAATATGGGAAACGTACAGAGTAAGCATGAACTTAAGAACATTTGAAAATATGGGAAACGTACAGAGTAAGCATGAACTTAAGAATATTTGA
>NW_008342003.1:387763-397420 GCF_000622305.1 Nannospalax galili | reverse complement strand
GATAGATAGATAGATAGATAGATAGATAGATAGATAGATGATAGAGTTTTTAAGGACAGCAGGCAGCATTCAATTTCCATACACATTATCAACTTTAAAGAATAAAATGAGTTTATGGTGAATCAGTAAATACACAAACCCACATTTATTGCACACTGGCTACATGCTTAGCTCTGTGTTGGGCTCTCACACTGGCTACATGCTTAGCTCTGTGTTGGGCTCTCACCCTGGCTACATGCTTAGCTCTGTGTTGGGCTCTCACACTGGCTACATGCTTAGTGCTGTGTTGGGCTCTCCTGCACTAGGATGACAGCATCATGTGAACTCTTGTTGCTAGCCCCATTCTTCAGGTGTGAGTGCTCTGTTGTGTCTACTGAATAACTAACCTGTTGTTTCTCTTAGTTTTGATAAAATATCTATGATTTGAATATCAATACTCTCTTCAGATATGGACACTGAAGGATAATTTAAATTTGCCCAAGGTCATATGGTGCAGAAGACTGGCTACATGCTTAGTGCTGTGTTGGGCTCTCACCCTGGCTACATGCTTAGCTCTGTGTTGGGCTCTCACACTGGCTACATGCTTAGTGCTGTGTTGGGCTCTCCTGCACTAGGATGACAGCATCATGTGAACTCTTGTTGCTAGCCCCATTCTTCAGGTGTGAGTGCTCTGTTGTGTCTACTGAATAACTAACCTGTTGTTTCTCTTAGTTTTGATAAAATATCTGTGATTTGAATATCAATACTCTCTTCAGATATGGACACTGAAGGATAATTTAAATTTGCCCAAGGTCATATGGTGCAGAAGATGGAGAGACCCATATGTGTCCACTTTTCTCCTCAGACTCCTGTCATGCTGATGGCTCTTGGTGACGATGTGTGATCCTGCTCAGGCTCAGCACAAGTTCTCATTTGGGAACAGAGTTGCTCTTTGAGGTGGCGAGGCCTTGTCCTACCTGGCAGCCGCTTGTTTGTGTGGACTTGAACATTTCATAGCTGAGAAGCACCTTCAGCCTGCCCAAGCTGAATCTGGGCAGAGCTGACCGGTTTCAAAAAGTGGGCATAATGGCTTTCATGGCCCAGCCTTACACCGTGCTCACTCAGCCCCATGGCAGACTTCTGCAGAGCTGACCACAGTCCACTGACTCAGTTACACTGACAAGAGTAAGGTGGAGTGGAGCAGCATCCAAGGAGGGAGCTCTTCAGGTAGTACACAAGTCACATCAATTGACCATGGAGGTGACTGATCATAACCTCCATATGACTTCTGAGAACAGGGCATTGTTAAGAAACCTGCACATTTCTTTATCTGAGACTATCAGCATTGCCTTGCCAAACCATCCAGAACACTCTAGGACAGCCTTGTAGCTATGAGTACTGAGCTCTGTAGAAATTTCACCTAAAAGCCATAAATATGACATTTATCTTCTTTGAAATGAAGCATTCCTGGTGTCTGGGCTATAGAGTCAGAATCCCATCCATTTATCTGAAAGATCTGCCAGTCGGATGCAATCTCAGCACCTTCTAAGGTAGTCTTTTGTTTTATTTTCCTTTCATACATGTAAAAAGAGAGATCCTCCCGCCTGCCCCTCTCTGATGTCTTTAGAGAGCTGGAGCCAGACTGATTGCAGACCTTTGTTGCCATAAAGATACGACAGAATGTTGTTAAGGGAGAAGAAAGAGCCTTAACTACGAATTCTTCTCCTGTGATGGCTAATTTTTTTTCTCTAATACCTCTCTGAAAAGGTGGCAGGGTGACATCTGCTTAGAATGTATTTAACTGCAACTTTCAGAGGGCTGAAGCAGCGAGACCTCGGACGACCTTCAGTCACAATTCAAAATGTTTGGAAAAGCCGGAAATGAAGTGCAGTGTCAGCCAAGGGGGAAGGAACGGGAATTTTGAATAGTCTGCCTGGTCTACTGATTACACTCTATAACAAAGAGGATTGCCGGCCCGGATTACTCCCGTTCCCATTCACATGAGGCGCTCTTATTACCATCAGGGTCTTTCTGTGTAGCCGCGGTACTTAAGATCCGAGGACTAACGAAGAGCATTTGTTATGTTGTAACGTGGTGACCACAGATGCAAGGATTTGATTCAGGATCCTTCCCTACAGCAGTCCGAAAGCAGGTTGAGGACCTCACCTAGACCACAAACGAAATGGTGTGTGTGTGTGTGTGTGTGTGTGTGTGTACACGTATGTAAGTATATATGTATGAATGTTTATTTGGAAAGGAACACACCATAAAATTCTGTGATTCTCAAAAATTAATGACCCAGCCATTAGCTGAGAATTAATTTCATTTAATTTTTGCATAAAATCACTAAAAATAAGGCATTAGAATTTTTTGCTATGTTTCAATAAGGGAAAATTTTAATTTGGTGGAATTACTGTAATTAGGAATAAATAATCTTTGCATTAATTCCAAAAATGCATCATACAACTCACAAAGCAGGTACCCAGGATTGTGAGGTACCAGTGCTCATTCAGATTTGAACACTACCAAGGAAATTCTTTCCTCATCCTGTCATCCTCCATGCCCAGTCATCCGGAATCTTGTTCCTGCTTGCTTTGAACAAACCACAACCATGATTCCTGTGTTGGCTGAGACAGGGTGGTGGGGTGGTAGGAAGAATCATGCCAAGTAAGCTCACTGTGCCATAAATTCACAGTTCTTATGTTTGTGAAGGGTGTGTAAAACCAATGATCTTTAGCTCTCTTGCATTTTGTAAGAAGCACGGGTCTTAAGAATAAGCAGGACACTGAGAAATCCTCTGGGCAGCCATCCAAAAGGAACACAAGTACATCATTCCGGAGAGAGTTTAAAACACCCACTTTATGAAAAAGAATTCTATAATCACCGTATAAAAAGAGAACTCAATAATACCGATTTCTTTAGGTGAGACATTTATTTCCCAAAAGTAAACGGTATTACTTTAAAATACCAAGTCACCCAGGACACTGAGGTGGCATTTAAGTAATACCACAGTATCAGTGATTTTCAGAGACTCTTGACTTGATTGCTTTCATAAACAGCCCATATACACAGCCTTCTTCCCTCCCTCCGCCCATTCATTATTTATAACATAACTGACACATCTCAGGACCGGCAGCTCCTGTGGATGGAGACTGTATTTTAGCTCATCGTCACCTCTCCCCTATCTGGCTTTCAAATGACATCCTGTAAGATTAGTGAATATATAATATTGGTACACAGAGGTCAAGAAGAATATTGAACTCCAAGTTTTCTGATAAAACAATACAATATTTCTTGGATGAAAATAACCATGTCTCCACGTGTGCACCTGTGACTTCCAGTGGATCTGTGCTAGGCGTGTGTGAGTGTGAACTGGGCCATGCAGATCTCCAAGGGCTGGCTACTCATCACATGGATGTTACAGAGTGCTAAGCCTTCTGAGACAGTGCTAACCGTCACCTGTGAGTCCAGGAACATGAGGCCAAGCTTTTGACCTTGATGAGTCTTCCATGGGTTTTCATGTGGGATTAGTCTTGCTTCACCAACTTTCCTAGTGAAACACTCAAAGGAGACCGCAGATGGCTAAGCGCTCTGAAGGAGAAGTGGAAAGGAGATGGCCCCACATCATCGTTGCTAATAACAGAGCATTATGGGTCCATCGCCTGTGTATTTTTCCAGCGTTACCCTGGCAACACACCAGACTCAAGAACACGGAGACTGAGCTGGAGCGGGCAGAGAGCCTCCCTCTCAGCACACCCTGAGGTGCTGCCGTGCCCAGGACCTCTGACCATAGCCCTCCCTCCGTTTGCCGGGCAGCCTGCAGCTCCCCCCACACACTGCTCTGGTGCCTCTGAAGCGTTCGTTTGTGTGACTTCTCGGACTTCAGAGGAAGTGAAGGAACCTCCCGCCTGCTGAGGCTCCTACTCAGGGGGCAAGGAAGCTGGAAACTCCAGAATCTGTGGGTGTTACCATTTCCTTAAAGGAAATCCATCCTGATCATGAACTACCTACTGGGTTTTCCATTCTAATAAAACACTAATCAATTTGTGAATTTCACAGGCCGATTCCTCTTCCCGTCTCTATGAAGCTTCTGAGGAAATGCCCTACATAGTCTGTGGATTATTGATTTTTTCCCCTATCTGGCAGAGACTCCAGACCTGCTCTTTTCACAAAGCTGGGAGAAAAAGAGGGTGCTGATTCAAAGTCCTGAGCTTAAGTCTATAGTGAGACTTTTCAGGACAATTGGCGCTAGTAACTCAGCCTTCGCCAGTCTGTACTGCTGTGCCAAACCTTGCCAGGCCTTGGCTGCCTCCACCGCCTCACACATCCTGTAATGTGGTTTGGGAATATGTCTCCTAAAGTGCTTTTGCCATAAAGTAAAAATAGCTTAGGCTGCCCACTAAATAGAGTTCTTACAAGGAGACATTCATTATTCATCGCTCACTGCTCCTCGGGGCTGCCTACCTGAGAGCTCAGAAGCTTTCGGAGGGAGGCGCTTCCAGGTCTGACCTTCTGAGAAGAGTATCACAAAGAAAGCCGGACTCTCCTGGCAACGTCATGCCCTGCCTCACAAACTGAATGGCATAGGTCTATCTGGTCAGCACAGGAGCAGCTCTCAGTTGGTATCACTTATGGTCGGGAGATAACTTCAACAGTCGTTATAACATGCTGAGACTCGAGTTCAAGACTATGTAACATCCTCCTCGGAATCCGCTTTTGTTATCATTTTACCTGGCAAAGAAACCAAGTGTTTACCGGAACTCTCTTTTCAAATGACTTTGCAATGTTTTTGACTAGGCCAAAGACTATTCCCAGAGTTTACAGGCACACAACTAAGTTATCTATTTTTAATTGACTCCTAGGGCAATATAATTCTCATTTCTCTTTCATGATTTAGCACATTTAATGTAGTTTGATTTGGGATTTGCAGAGTTCACCAACCACTGTTTTTACATTCCCCAGGCCTAAGGACCAGTAGCCTGGGGCTTAGCAGTGGGAACATTCTTCCCAACTGTCTATCTCCATTGTTGGCAGAATCTAAGTGAAGAGTCATTTTAAGGGTTCCCACGGGACTTAAGGAGTTGAATGTTGACTGGGAATTGGGTGTCCATTTGGGGGCTTTAAAATCTATTCTTTTAGATTATTCATCTTCTTAAGTTACTGATAGGTCTCACCCATCTCAGTGAAAAGGGACTTTAGAAATAGCACAGATGCTTAAAAGAAAGTCCCATTCTTTACAACAATTGACAAAGTTTCAGGGGTGTATGACAGAGACTCCTGGAGTACCCATGGATCTCTTTCTTTGCTTTGTTTACTGCAGAACTGTGTTTGACAATTTACTATGACAAATATCTCTAAGAAAGAACTTAAATAGGAAATTTCTCTCATGTTTTTGGAAGTTTCAGTTCATGGTCATTTTCCCACTTGGCTGTGGACTTTGATAGGGCAGAGCGTTGTGGTGGAGTGGGCCTAGAGGAGCAGAGCAGCTCACCTCACAGTAAGACATGTCCTTCAAAGCAAACCCCATGTGACCTAACTCCTCCAACCAGGCTCTACCTCCTCGTGTTTCTATGACTTCCAAATAATGCCACCAAAATGAGAATCTACCAATCTATCCATTCACGAGTCCAGAGCCTTCATGATCCAGTCAGTCATCTCCTCCATCAATGGACTGATCCATTCACGAGTCCAGAGCCCTCATGATCCAGTCAGTCATCTCCTCCATCAATGGACTGATCCATTCACGAGTCCAGAGCCCTCATGATCCAGTCAGTCATCTCCTCCATCAATGGACTGATCCATTCACGAGGCCAGAGCCCTCATGATCCAATCACTTTCCACAGTCCTCCACCACTGAGCACTACCATGGAGAGAGGCTTCAACACACAAACCTTCAGGGTGGACACTTCATAACAAGCTGTAGCTGTCAATAATTCTAGAACTCCTACTCCTCAGGTTAGAGGTAGTGATTGGCTTCGTTTTCTAGATACACAGAATTATTTCTTTACTAACATGACTCATGTTTGAGTTATGCTGTCTTCATACATCTCCTTCACGTATTCTGACAGAGGCCCTGGAGATGGGGAGATGAAAAAATAGTACTATCCTCGAAGAAATCATAGACCCATTTTACAGAAGAAACAGACAGTTTCATACCTATTCAAAGGCAATTTGAACATGAACCTGAAAGAACCAAAACAGTTTACACTGGGACTTACCCTGGGACTTGTATTCCCCTAGAAGACAGTCAGCACATACATAATACACTTGCTGGATACGGAGGAATACTTTAAAAATATTGGCTATGGTGGCAGCACAAAGCTTTGAATTTAGTCTATTTCCATTTACTGTGTTGAGCTTTATTTAAAACTTGTGCATACCCCCTGTCATCTCGTACAAGTAATTAAGATACTTTAGGTACCTAAGATGAGCAGCGTGTCTTTTTCGGTAGCTGTATCCTGCGACACGTTTCCTCAGGGATTTTAATTTTATTACATGGGAAGAACAGACATCACCTGTTGTGTGATGAATACAAGAATACACATGGCTTTTAATAGCTCTGTTAATGGGATAATGAATTATGTTTGTTTCTAACCAACAGGATATCTACCTAATTTACTACCAATCTAAGAACATTGCCATGACTCGAAACGACAAACAAATATGCCGGTAGAAGTGGGCAAACAGAGCAGAGTAAATCACTTCTTCATGGACTCAGGGCCTGTTCCTGGTGTTCATATGAAAACCAAAAGAAACGTTAGGGCCTCATCTATAAGGTATCAGGACTCTGTGCTAGAAGCTGACAGTAGGGTTTGTTGGTATGTGGCCATCTTTACCCTCGGGGGTTCACAGTCCAACTGCACACATGATATCAAGACAGAAATATGTGATTTGGGAATGTGTTGACATATGAGCAAAGCCCACAGAAGTCTAAAAAGAATGCTTCTCACAGAATGTGCTCCCAGGAAGGCGTCATGAAGGAATCAACCTGGACATTGGGCTTCAGAAGACTTTTGTAAAAGCCAGAGGAATTGGAGTCAAGAGGATTCTGTTTATGGGACCCTAACAAAGCTACAGGGCTTTGAAATTAAAATGATTGAGCTCCCGAAAAGAAGAGAACCCATAAGGTTTACCAGCGTATAGTCAGAGCCCCAAACACTGTCCATTACAGTCCCCAACAGGTGTATGTAGAACCGAGCCACTCGGTTCTGTGATTAGAACTTCAGAAGTGCAGTGGAGACATGCTGGGCAAGAGGCAGCCCAACAGACAAGTTGTACTGCCCCTAAGGGATCTTGAATAAAGTCTGTGAGTTTTTTCCTGTAACTAAACATGTCCTAAATATGTTCCTTGCAGTGTCAGGCCTGGGACACTGATGGTCATCACTCAAGATTTATGTATTTCTAAGCTTGAGAAAGGCAGTTTTAAACAATGTTGAGTCAGTTGCTTAGACTTTCTTACATGCATTACAAAGTTCTAAGGGGATCTAGACCATCTTTCAGACTCCTCGAACCCTGGACCTTTTCCAAAGTCATGCTCCTGCCAGGTGTGGCATTCTCTGCATGCCTCATGAAATCTGCTCTGAGCAGTGAGAAGCCATTACAGACTTTCTAACAGATTGTTAACATGGTCTGCATGTCAGTTTAGAAGAGTTCCTATAAGGATTGGAATGGAGTGGGGCAACGTGGGAATTAGAGTGACAAGGTTGAAGGCAGATATACCACCTCAGGCAGACGATGGTGACAGCAGTTGGACATCATCAAGACTAGAGACATGAGCTGCAACTGGCATCCAGGGGGACAGCTGTGAGTATGGTCATACAGGCTGTACCCTGCACAGGGACACACAGCCCAGGGGTCACAGGACACAGAGCCTGGCCTCTGTTCATTGCCGTGCTCATGCTATGAAACCAGGCATAGGGTGGCATCCGTCCCCAAGGAGGTGACCTGTACTTCAACCATGACTAGCGGCGCCTCTAGTTGGGGACTGTTGAGATTCTGAGAGCGAGCAAGAGGAACTCCTCGAAACAATGACTGTTTCTAATCTAAAGGGTTGGGAGGAAAAGATTGGGTTAATTTTTTTCTTGAGACCTCTTTCACTTCTTATAGAAATGTAGTCCCTGAAATAAGGTCCCCAGGGAAAGAAAATTAAAGTGCTTTGTCAACAGGCTCCACCAAGAGCCAAGGTTTTATCTTTACCGTACATTCAAATATACCAGAAATACTTCCCATGACCTTGAACCAGGGATTGCAAACACAAAACCTCAAAGAACCCACTCAAGTATCATGAATAAGTAAAGTGTGTACCATGTCTGCATTAAACTTACAGGAAAATTCTCCATTTACAAAAAGAAATGCACTCCCTCCTTTGCCTTTAAGTGAGCACTCTTCTCTGTATTTCATAACCTTTTTTAAAGGAGCTTGGGTAACAAGACACAGTTTTCTATTCTAAGAAAGATTTCTTCAAAACAGCCTGTCTGTGGTGTTAGCAGAGTGACAGAGACTAGGGGACTGAGACTTTGATTTTTCTGGAGCATCTCGAAGTTCAGTGCTTCATATGAAATCTCTAACAGTTTAAATGTTGGCAGAAAAGTGGACCAAATAAGTACATCTGTGGGCCACTGGCTTGTGATCTCTACCTTGGTCCATATGGGCTATTATCTACACACATGGGTCTGGTATTTTTTAATAGTTTAAAATTCACACGTTTATACCCTAACCTCCCCCCTCCCTTAAACTAACCCATTTTTTATCCATATCTCCCTTATTAAGGCCTGTTTCCTACTGTTCTTCTCTTTCGAGAAGTTGGAAGGAAGGAGATGACGTGCAAGTGGAGAGAAAGGAAGTTTTCCTTTATGTCCCTGTTTCATATCCATTATCCTGGTTCCCGTAGTTATGTCTGGATACACACTCACTTATCAGGGTTTGGTTCTAGGAACCTAGGGGATAAAAGGAAAGAAGGAGCTCAAGAGAGGTAGGACCATAGGAGAAGGGTATTTTTAAGGGAGAAAGGTGGGGGAATGGGGGCACCTTAAGTGGGAAAACCATGATGGAGGGGTGAGACAATATGAGAGATAAACAATGCCTAGCTAGTTTTGAAAACCAGAGAGAACCATATTATTCCTACAACTACTGACAAATTATACATAGCCAATCAAGAAATATACGTCTAGGTAAGGTTTATCTGAGAACAACTGGTCTTTGCCCAAGATTTATCTACATGACACAGAGTAATTAAAAGTACCAGACTGGTGGAACTAACCTTCTTGGATGTTTAACAGGCATACCTTGAGGCTGATACTAATTTGGTCAGAGGGACATAAAGGACACTTTTTGCTCCTTGCCCTCCTAGGTCAACTAGTTCCAGGGGACTATGAGCATCTCTCAAAATGTCCTGTAATTGTGGTGGGTCACCTGTCCTCTTGATCAAGGAGGCTGAGGAGACCCCACCAGATGGACTTGAACCAGTGTCCAGTCTACAAAGAGGAGGGTCAACACAGAGGAATTATTTCCTCCATGCTCCCAAGCGAAGCCAACCATGGTCAAGCAGGACCTTTGACTTATCTTTACATAGGCGGAACTGGTAAAAAAAGGAGCCAGGGGCTCCTCCCACGCCCATGTGACCACTGAGGAACAGATCCTCAAACGACCTTAAGAGTAAAAATAAATTGGTTTATCTGG
>NW_008342003.1:370673-387263 GCF_000622305.1 Nannospalax galili | reverse complement strand
TTAAGGAGGAAGCATGGAAATTTACATCATGCTAATTAGTAGAGGTGATAAACATTACCACTGAAATCTACCCAATGACTTTATAGACATACACGGTGCCAAGGATCCAAGTGAACCGATTATGACTAGTAATAACCAGATACATACAGATTAGAGATGCATGTGCCAACATCTCAGTGTTAGTAGCAAAAACTGAGTCTTTCTGAAAGGAACAATATATTCTAAAATGAAATGGAGATTTTAAAGCTTAAAAATTCATCCAACTTTATGTCTTACAGGGCTTATACTGAGTTCAATATTGTATAACTGTATTAATTCAACTGTGAACCTAGAAACTTGCACCTACTTGTGAAAAAGCTGTATTCTTGCTCTGGAGTGTGTTACTGAATATGTTAAAGCTGTAATAAAATGCTTCTTCTAATCATGTAGTTATTAAAAATTTTTAAAAATAATGATTAAATAAAAAATTATGTAGAGGTGAAAAATACTACCATTAAAATCTACCTGATGACCTTATATCCATGCTCAGGTGCCAAGGATCTCAGAAAGTAACCGACTCTGACTAGTAATACTCAGGTACATAGAGATTAGAGATGCATATGCAAACATCTAAGTGTTGGTAGCATTAAAAATGATATTGTTTTCTGTATGAAACAATATATTTTAAAATGAAATGCAGATGTTTCTTAAAGGTTAAAACCTCATTCAATTTTATGTCTTATGGGCTTTATACAGAGTTCAATATTGTATAACTGTATTAATTCAACTGTGAACCTAAAAATTTACAGTCAATTTTGAAAGAGATATATCTTAGCTCTGGAAATTGTTATTGAATATGTCAATGCTGTTGTAATGAAATGCTTCTTCTAAGTATGTGGTTATTAAATAAATAATTAAAAAAATAATAATTATAAAAGAAAATTCGTACTTTTAGGTAAACAAGGTGTTAAATGACCCGATAAGTTGCCCTGAAAACCTCCATCAAGTTTCTAATTGGAGAAAGAAAATCCGTTTCCTGAGCCAATAATGGAAAAAGTGTCCTGATTTTTGCATTAAGTTTTGGCTATGGAAAGACTCTGTGTGTGTGTGTGTGTGTGTGTGTGTGTGTGTGTGTGTGCTTACTGGAAGAGTTAGTGCTTAAATTCAAATAATACCATTAGCAGGATTAAACACAGAACCTGCCAGGATAAAAGTAAAAGAAAATGTGAAGTCCAGAGCTATGAGATGGAAGGCAGCTCACTAACGTGCCACGTCCATGGGCATGCAAACCTGGTGGACTCTGTTTCCAGAGCTATGAGATGGAAGGCAGCTCACTAACGTGCCACGTCCATGGGCATGCAAACCTGGTGGACTCTGTTTCCAGAGCTATGAGATGGAAGGCAGCTCACTAACGTGCCACGTCCATGGGCATGCAAACCTGGTGGACTCTGTTTCACAGAGTAATGTAGAGTGTAGCAACTGGGACCTTGATGTTGGGGTACCATGAAATAGCACAGGGGGATTTGGCCCTTAATCTGACATGATGTCACATCTTGGTTCATGGAAGGACTCTTAATGACACACAGGTGAGCATATGGACCAGATTCACCTGTTTGAAAGGGAGAGTTCACACAGGCATGGTAATCAGCACTTTTCAGAGGGAACTTTGAGGAGGTGTTTATTCCCTGCTGATAGGGAAGATTAGAACCAAGCAAGGTTTATGAATAGAAATTGATGAGCGAATGAATCTGCAAGGGAATGGAAACGTGGTGCGATTGGTGGCTGACACGCACCTCTGCAGGGGGAACACAAAACCCTGGGAGGGCATCGGGCTGGAAAACTCCGTGTGTCCTGAGGTGCCAAGAGGAGCTTTAGACAAAGCTGTGATTTTAGCAAGTACCGCCAAAGTGAATTGATCAAAGATCTGTCTAAAAAGCTGCTATTGAGGAGGTGTCAAGTCTAATATGTTGAGGCAAAGAAGTCGTGTGTTGTGTCGAGATGTCAGGCACACAGGTGCCTTTGACAACCAAATACTGACCAAGAAGAGGACACACACTGGCAGCATGCGCCGAGATGCTGCAGTGACTCACGAACTTGGGAGAATAAATGCTCCGCAAGTGACAGAACTCAGGTACTCAGAGGGCCCCGTGGGGGTGAGGACCCGAGTTTGTCTTGGGTTTCTCAATACTGTGAGTTCTATGGCCAAAGAGAAAGCTTAGAAGGATGACTCTGTGACTCGGTGGTACCAAGTTGGAGGTTGCTGGTTGCCGGGATCAGGGACTGCCTCATTGGGAGCATGTTTAGGCTGTTTTCTTACCTCAAAGAGCCAGGGTGGCTTTCTTTCGCTGTTTTATTTTTAAACAAACTTTGTGAAGGAACAAACTCCTGTCAGATGTTTTCTCAAGAAATTGACAATCATAAAGTTAATGAATAGATTTCCTTACTTCTGGGTAAATATCCTGCACTGAATAGGAAGCATAAAGCCCTTCTCTTCAGAACCTTGCCCCATGTCTTCATGGCGCCTCGACCGTCTTTCCCGCTCCTGTTCCCCCGTCTCGCCCACCCCCTTGAATCCTTTGTCCTCTCTGCCTCTCTCCTCCCTTTCTTCCCATCACCCATGCTGCCCTTTCTGTTTCCCATAGCAGGAGATTTCCTTAGTGAAAACCATTTCAAACCATCGATATTTTCAGCACAGGAAGTATATTCCTCTTGAAATAGCTGATAGGGTGAAATTGAAGACGTAGGAACCAGGGTCTCCCCAGCTCACAGGGAAGTGTCCCCCACTCTACTCAGTAGGTAGAAGGAAGCTTGGAACAGAGCAGGCAGGTGGTGAGCGCCCAGGACACCTTCTGTCTCCAGACGATTCCTTAATGCCAGAATATAGTTCAAATTGCACGTGATGACACTGGAGGCAGATTTAATGCTAGCTTCCAGTTGCTTTTCTGTTGTGGGAAACAGCTAACAGTCGAGGTTAATTTTAGCTCAATGACCTCACCTTCTGGAGTTGATCTCAAGAGCTACCGCTCCTCTGAGATCTACCCTTTAATTTACTGTTTGCTCATAGAAGTGTCAAGAAGTACTTGTCTTTGCAGAAATTCCAGAGTCTGAGTTCACAGACAGAAAGGTCTGCACCCCAGCCCCAGCCTTTATGTCCACGCCTGAGGATTCTTTGAGAAGGTCATTTTTCTGTTTCTCCACCTGTAAAGGGGAGATAAAATTACTTTCAGCCTGTTACCTCAGGAGGATTAAGCATCTAAAAGTTATGAACCTTTCCGAAAATAAAAAGTAGAAAATAAATATGACATCTACTATAAACCAGTAATTTTTCCAACAGCTCAGCATTCTGTAAATATCTAAACTAAAACTTCAACATACTGAAATAGATACACACATATGTATGTGTATGTACACTTCTGTATATTCTTTGTGTGAGTATATACACATGTATGTGCCTGCATGTGATTATCTGAACTCATGAATGCATATTTTGTCTGAAACTTGAAAGACAGCTTGGAATTTTGGAAATAGTACTTTGGACAGATTGAGGTTATTTCTTGTGAAATGATGTCAGGCTGGGCTCATCTGTCTGGACCCTGGTTTCCTCTGACTGAGCCAAACAAGGGTGGCATGTGCACTTCCGTTTAGTCCTGAGTTCTCTTCGTAGCTATCGGCTTTCTGGAGTACTGCAGGTCAGCAGAGGCAGCTTCCAGTGTAAGGTTCTTCCCACACAAGAGCACGCCAGGGAGGAAACACTCTGCAGTGGGCCCCTTCCCCCATTCCCTTCCATATTGCTAACTAGGAAGAGACGCCCAAACACTCAAAAGCTGCACCACCCACCCCTCATCCACGGAGTAAATACTCGACTCAGGGCTTGGGAGATGGCTCAGCAGGAGAACATTTGCTATACAAGTATAAAGTCCAGATTTTGGATCCCCAGATCCCATGTAAAGCCAGACTGGGCAGCACATGTTTCTATTCCCAACACTCCTATGACACTATGGGGGAGGGGTGGAGCCAGGAGAGTCCCTAGAAGCTTTCAGGTCAGCTAGCCCAGCACCAGCATGTACAGGAGGAAACAGCAAAGAGGTCTTGTCAAGGTAGGAGACAAGGACTGATACCCGAGGTTTCCCTCTGACCTCCACATGCACATGTGCACCATGGCACACATGTGCCCACACTTACACAAGAACATACACTGCACACATACAAAAATTGTTTTAAACGTGAAGATGGTTATCCTCACGAAGATCAGTACCCACCACATGTAGAATCCCACCCAAGGAAAATATCCTTTGTATTCAGTGATCTCTCCAAGCACGTTTTTAAATTTTCATTCTGCATATTCAGTGTACATGAACCTTGCCATACAAGTGTATACTGTGTTAAGCACATTCCCTCCAATGGCCTTCCCTGACTTTGCCCTTTCCCTCTGCCGTTGGTCGTCTCTGTTTCCCTACACAGCTTCATCTAAGCACATTCTCTAAGTGCAGTCAGTGCCAAGGGAATAGTTAATGCACTGATGTCACTGGTAATTTGTCGGAGGTTTCCTAGGTGATGTAAAGGGTGTTTGCTCTTTGTATACCACCTTTAAGCAACAGGGGAGACTAACCCCAGAGAGCTCTGTCTCTCCTAATGGCCCCTGTTGGTCAGTTTTTGTAACGACACAAACAAGCATCACCTGGGAAGAGTCTCAACTAGAAAAGTGCGCCCATCAGACTAGCCTGAAGACACGTCTATTAGGCATTTTCTTAATTGTTAATTGCTGAAGGAGGGCCCACTCCACTGAGGGTGGTGCCATCTGTGGGCAAGTGGGCCTGAGCTGAATAAGAAATCAAGCTGGGCAAGCCAGGGGGAGCAAGCCAGCAAGCAACATTCCTCCATGGTCTTCGCATCACTTCCTGCCTCCGGTTGAGTCCCTACTCTGGCTTCTCTCAAAAACGGACTGTGACCTGGAACTTGTAAGGGGAACAAACCCTTGCCTGCTTACGTCCGTTTTGGTGAGTGTTTGATCACAGCAACAGAAAACTAAAGAGACCGTGGCCCATCAAGCGCAGCTGCATGTCCCTGGAGCTAAGGTCGTCGGGAGAGCGCATCTCAGGTACCGCCCGCGTGTTGGATGCTTTACCTTCCTTCAAATGTCTTGATATTTGGATTTTCTCCTTCCCAGAAGTTGCTGTCTAGGCCTGAAAGTGCTGGTTAGGGTTAGAGAGACGTGAAACTCATTTAAGAGCTGTTCTCCTTAGAAGAGTGGCAGGTGCTAAAATAGATCAAAGCAACCAGGAGGCTCCGCAGAAAGGCACAAAGCGCTGGTGAGGGAGGAGGGGAACAGCCAGGACGAGAGTGAGGATGATTTAGCTCCATGCTCACAACAGCCATCTGCTGAACTCCAGCAGAGAGGTCTGAGGCCGCATCCCATCTTTGGTGTGAACAGCCAACTCCAGATGTTTGCTGGACGCTCCAGGTAGAGCTGCAGAACGGAGACGTCAGGAGGTACCTACCACGTGCTGGTTGTTGGCCAGGACATGCTTCATAACAAGGCAGAGGCCAGGGAAAGGCAGTGTCTGATCTGTGTTCGGAAGACTGAGGTGGAGCCACGCCAGCAGGGTCAGGCAAGTGTTTGCATGAGAGGCAGTGTTAAGGCAGAGAGTGGGCGCACAAACCACAGACCAGGCTGAGGGCTGCTTTACCCCACTCAGCACCTGTGTCTAATCTGGTGCGGGGTGATAGTCACACTTTCCCTCTGAGGGAAGGAGCCACAGTTCGCACTTCCTAGGCATCTAGCAGAGTGCCTATAATCCTCTATAGGAGTACAGTTTCCAATAAGACAGAGGTAGTGGGGATAAAGTGGGATGTATATTTTCCCTCTCATCCCCAAGCCTAGACAGACTCACTTCTTTACTTAGACTTGCAGACTACATTTTAAGAAATGGGGCTAAAAATGATCTAACTGCACTCGAAAAGTTTGGATCGCAAGCTTTGGGAGGCTGAAAGAAGCTGTGTTCGTGCCCTGTGACCAGTGACAGATTTTAAGCGACAGACAGCAGGAAAGAGAACCCGAAGATGGAAACAGTCAGAGATGGCCCCACTTCTCAAGAGAGGGAGGCTTGATTCTAGAGGCACAACTGAGGGTTTGATGTGGATCCAAAGCCACACTGCGGAGGGACTTTCAGACAGATGGTTGGCACATGTTCCCCATGGACTATGCAGGAAGGGAAAAACAGGGTAGGCTGTGACACCAAACTGATGGGCACAGACAGACGGGCATTCTCCCACTCGCTGACTGAGTAGCTTTGCACAAGTTATTTAACTTTGGAACCTCAGCTTCTGCAGCTATAAAATAGAAGTCACACAGCCTAGAGGGCTCCATGAATAATGATGACAGTCTCATGTAAACTCTGTACAAGGACTGAGCAAAGCAGACAGAAGCTCAATGATTTCGGCATATACCAAACACCCCCCAAAATGCTTGGGACAGAAGTGTTTTGAAATGAGAGTTTTTCTCAGGTTTGATAATATTTATATACACGTGATAACATATGTTGGGGATGGGAGCAAGTCTAAACACAGAATTCATTTCTATTTCATGTGTGCCTTATGAGCATATGCTGAAGGGTAATTTGATGCACCTCTTAGTTTTTCTTACAACCTGTTTCCGTAAATAGGTCTGGTAGAATTTTAGAGCTTTTATGTCAGATATTAAAAACTTTTTAAGTTTTATAACATTTTAAAATAAGAAGCATTTCATTACAGCTTTAACATACTCAACAACAATTTCCAGAGCAAAGATACATCTCTTTCAAAAGTGGCTATAAAATTTTTAGGTTCACTGTTGAATTAATACAGTTATACAATATTAAACTCTATAAACCCTGTAAGACATAAAATTGAATGAGCTTTTAACCTTTAAAAAAGATCTCCATTTCATTTTAAAATATACTGTTTCTTACAGAAAGACTCATTGTTTTTGCTAATAATGCTGAGATGTTGGTGCATGTGTCTCTAATCTGTATGTATCTGATTATTACCAGTCATAATCGGTTGCACTCGGATCCTTGGCACCTGTATATGTCTGTAAAGACATTGGGTAGATTTCAATGGTAATGTTTATCACCTCTACTGTTTTATAACATTTTAGAGTTCAGATAACTTTTAAATGACAGGTGTTACTCTAAAATCAAAGAGGCAGCAGAACCTCATGGTTCTGAGCAGGGCCAGTGAGCTGCTCTCGAAAGCCTTACAGTAAATGGCTGTCCCGCGATATTGTATTCTCGGTCAGGAAGCTGAGGAGGATGCCAAGTGCGGACCATGGGAAGGGGTCAACCTGGTACGAATGCGTGCCGATAGATCGGTTCTTGCTTGCGTGGTTGCTCACTTGGCTTCCTCATTTAGCCTCAAAAAGAGCTTTTTGCATAAAGGGCACTGGATGTCTGTCATTTGTCAGGAATTTATTAAGCGCTCCCTGTATGTTAAGCCCTTGTCCTGGTTCATTTCAAACAGCAACTCAGGGAAGAAAGGGTTAATTTCAGCTCCAGTTCCAGGTCACAGACCATCTAGTAGGAATGTGGGCATGCACGTGCCCACACACACGTGCTTCCTGTTTGCTTCCTTGCTGTCCGCTGGCTTCTGCTGGCTTGTCGTGTTCAAGATCCTCTCCCTATGGAATGGTGCTGCCCACAGTGGGCTGGATCTTCCCACATGGATTAACAAAACAGTCCCCCACAGACATGACCACAGGTCAGCCTGACCTAGATAACTCCTCAGTAAGATACTCTTCCCAGGTAATTGTAGATTGCATTAAGTCAGTAGTTAGAACTAAACACCACGATATTGTACACACTGGGGATGTTTCCATGAACTGGATGGGTGCAAATCATGCTTGTTGGATCTTGTATTCTCGTAAAGACAGATATGTAACAAATGAGCTTGTAAAATAACAAATCAGACCAGGATCCAGGGTCAAGGACAATATAGAAGTATGCAGGTTCATATGTAACCTTCAAAGAAGGGTTTGAAACTTTGAATAGGATGGGCTGGAAGTAGCCATTTATGATCAATTAATGATAGGAAGGAATGTCAAATTTGAACTCTCTACCTGTGGCATATTAAATATATCCTCAGATGCCCTTGTGGTCACTGGGGACAAGGCAGTGGACAAGTGCCAGTGTCTCACTCGGTCTTCAGGCAGGCAGGTGTTCATTTGCTCCTGGAGGGGGAGAGAACAATAGTAAGAAGTTCAGGAACATTTGATGAAGCGTGCCCCCACTGGCTGCTGCCCTCCCAGCTTCTCAACCTCCATTCCTG
Source organism: Nannospalax galili (assembly GCF_000622305.1). NCBI lineage: Eukaryota > Metazoa > Chordata > Mammalia > Rodentia > Spalacidae > Nannospalax > Nannospalax galili. Next base: position 378,983 of record NW_008342003.1, on the reverse strand, counting down.
TTTGGCCGTGTGCTGTTTTATCATCTTCCAGAAAGAGATATAAAAGTGTGTTCTTTCTGTCATTGTGGCACCACAATCGTGTGGGTCCGTGTGAGCTTCCCTCTGCCTCTGATCCTGCCTGGCACTCGCAGAGCACAGGGCACCAAAGAAAAACGAGCTGGGCTTCTCTGTTCTCAGTAATGCTGAATGATCTGCATTCCTGTTTGTTAGTTGTTAGTTGTAGTGGCTCAAGAAGTCAAGCTTTTGGTTAATTGCTAGGTCTCCTGATTACTGATCAGATGCAAGAACAGAAAATCTAGGTTAGCTTGGCAGTGTTATCCTGTCAGGTAGGGGCGGGGATGGGGCACATCTGTATGGGTTGTTCCCAAACAACTGGGGCTCTTGGCATCGTTAATGGAAAACGATACAGAGGAGGAGCGATGTGAACTTATCTCTGTTGGTTTTTCTTTGATCTTCAATCCAGCTCCTCGTTCCATATTGACTAATTACAAGGGAAGGGCTGAGGCCGAGAGCAGGGTATTAATTAGTCTGACAGTTACTTGGATGAAATACCTGAAACAGTCTAAAGAAGAAAGGATTGGTTTTGGTTTTAGAGATTTTAGTCCATAATCCTTGGCTGTGTCCATTCTGAGCCCCTGGCAAGGCAGAACATAATAGCAGTGGGAACAGGTAGAGGAGGCTGCTCACCTCACAGCAGACAGGAAGTAGGGAGAAGGGCAGAGAGGGGCTGAGGACATGGTTAGCCTCCAAGGACAGGCCCATAGTGACCAGCCACCTCCAGCAGCAGCTCACTGTCTAAAGTTTCCAGAACCTTCTGCAGCAGTGTCACTGGTCAGAGATGAACGACTCAGTCCACAAACCTTCTGGAGACACTCCACATCCACAGCGGAATCACAGTTTAAGTATGAAGTCTGAGACTGTGTCATTGGTGAGTCATGCTCCAGGTATAAGAACAGTGGGGTAAAGAAAGGGATGAAGAGAATAATAATTACAGTTAAAACTCAAGGTTGAGGGGCTGGAGAGACATGATTACAAGGGTTGGCTGCTCTTGCAGAGGACCCCGGTTCTGTTCCCAGCACCCACAACAATTTATAACTCCAGTTCCAGGGGATCCGACAACCTCTTCTGCTTCTACGGGCATTGCGTGCATGGGTGCACTTACATGCAGGCAAAACATTCATACACATAAAGTTTTTTAATTAAAAAAAAACCCTCAAGGTTAAACCCCAGGTATGATGGCATACACTTTTAAGCCTAGCATTCGGGAGGCAGAGGCAGGCGTATCCCTATGAGTTCAAGGTTAGCCTGGTCTACATAGTGAGAACCTGTCTCTCAAAACAAAACAAAACAAAACAAAACATAAACCTCCAGGTTGGCAATATAACTTATGGAGCGAACACGAGGTTCCAGGAGACAATTGAGAGTTGAGTCCCTGCCCCTGAGTAGTGTGCATACAAGTCATTCAGTAGGTTGCAGATAGACATGCAGTGCAAAGTTTTCAAAGTGGGCGAAAGTCATGTCATGCAGGCTTGAGTAGTCCTGTTCTTGGTGTTGTGAAGTGAGAATAAACTCCCTGGTTACAGGGGTGCCGATCCCTACCTGATGCCACCCGTCCCCTTGACTCGCCACAATGCACTCATGAGAAACCATTCACACAGCAAATCCTCAGTGTCTGGATGGTCTCTACGTTCACATTCACAGGGAAGCATTTTAGGTAAATTAATTCTTTTTTCAGGTTTTTTTTTTTATGTTCAACTTCCCATACTGTGGTTTTTATCTCCAGAAGTTCAATTTGATGTTTTACTTTTTCTGTACAGCACAAGGGAAGGTACACTGGGGCAGTGAAAGAAAAAAACAAAGGGAAACCTTGTGCCTGGGAGTACGGAAGGTCCTACACTATGGGTGTCCAGGACCACATGCGGGTTAAGACCACAGCTGGCCATCAAGAGATCTGGGAGGCCCATGCTGGAGACTCAGTCCTCCCCAGACGACAATCTGCAAATGATAAAAAAAAAAAACCCTCCCCTGACCCAAGCATGAGCCTGACACAGAGGCAAAGCCACTGCCAGGCACAAACTGGGACCTCAGGGGAGGGGGCTATGGGGAGCGCAGCCACCCAGAGAAGCCCAAACTGCTCCCCAACATCGGGAAGCCCTCATCCTCCACTCTGCTCCACCATCAGCCCACCCCAGGAGTGTGGAACCATGATTCATGGTTGGGTTCACAGCTCCAGGGTCACAAGAGGGAACCACAGTTTCAGGTTCACAGGAGGCAACCACCATTCCAGGCTCGTGGGAGAGTCATAGTTTCAATTACATTGGTTCCTGCTACTTTCCTGTCTCCATTGCTCTGCCCACATGATCATACTTGTCTTTAAGAAAGAGCATTTTGGCTTCTGTGTAGCAAAGAAACATAGCAGTTACTCGCTGGCTTAGATTTCTCACTAGAGGGACATCAATACTGGAGAAAACCAGTTTTCCCTCTTGCTCAAGGACACAGGTAGACTGTTTTCTCTTCCATCGTCAAGGATCTGATTGGTTTCTTAGTCTGTTTTCACATCTTCCTCCATGGTTGGGGGAAAAATTGATGAGCTAGTACCTTTACCCACCTCACATCACACCAGCTCTGTGATGGTTAAATTTTTAGGCAAATTGATTCTTCATCTCATTAGACACCTGTTTGCTGCTTTGAGCTGAACTGGATGGCAGAGTATGTCGGGACTGAGAAGCAAACTTCGAGATGTGCAGTTAGGGAGTTGAAATGCAGATCAGCAAGTGGACAGGCACTTGAAATGCAAGATGGCATCGAACTGTGTCCTAGACCTGTGCGTACAATGGAATAGGGCCAGGCCACCTCCATAGGACATGCCTGGAAGTCTGCAGAAGGAAGGAGATGGCTCCGCACATGAGCATTCTATGAGGCCAGCACAACACAATGGGGGTTGTGGGCTCTGGGGAACACCCAAACTCACTGCATCGCTGAACTCAGAGCACAAGGGTCAGACACTACATGACAGCACATGAGGACAGTCTTGCTGTCCGGTAAGTCCATGTTTTCAAGAAGGTCCTACAGTTGGTCATGCGAGTTGGTGGCATAATCGGATTTTTTAAAAAAAGAAATAATACTTTACAGCAAAGGCAAACCCTAGAGCCTGGGAGACCAGATGGCTGCTGGTCTCTGCCAAACAAGAGCAGCAAGGCCTGTCCAGGACAGTGTGGCAGGAAAGGTTGGCCTCAAAGTACCACCAGGGCATTTGGTGGCCTCCACGCCTGATTGGATCTAGATCAGACAAAGGAGAGTCCAGGTGTGTGCCCAGGATCCTGAGGAGAACACCGTGAACAGAGGGGATGGCCGAGGTCTGAGGTCAACTTTTCATCTGAGTTTTGAGGTACTGAGGTATACAGGAAAGGTCCAGAACATGTGTTTACAGTAATTGAACATGATGTTTTGGCAAGCAGGGATGATAAACACACTTTAGAGAAATAACAGTACAGAGGTGGTGATCGAATCTACGGCTGAGGATTTAAGGGAGTAACCGGGAGGGCACGAAGGGGTCTTCAAGGCTGAGCTGTGAGGGACCCTGAATGACCGTATAAAGGTTTACAAAGTGCGACTGCCTTGTCTGAAGATCCTGTCAAGGAAACGGTGAGATAGCTCAGGCAGTGAAGTGTTCACCACACAAGCATGGAGGTCTGATCCGAGAACACACATAAATGCTGGGTGTGGTGGTATATGCTGATAATTCCAGCGTTGGGCAGGCAGAAACAGGAGGATCCCTGACGCTCGTTGGCAGGCATCAAGCCTGCTTGGTGAGTTCCAAACTAGTGAGAACCCTGACTTCAAAAATCAAGGTCGGTGGCACCTGACTAGTGATGATATCCAAGGCTGTCATCTGACCTCCTCAGGCATGTACACACACGTGTACCCCTACATACATGTATATACATATGCATATACACAAAAAGATACTAAAGGGGACTGGATGAGAATCCACCTCAGTAGCGACGCATTCGTGGGGCACACTTAATCTCTGGCACAGGACAACAGTGAACTGAGCAAGCAGTGCCTTCCTTTCCCCTAGTCAGCTTAGATAAAGGTTGATGTGCTTAGTTTCCACATTGCAAAGTGCTACCAAAGAAAATGTTCTCTTTGTGGGAGGAAGGGTTTATTTGGTTCATAACACAGTCCACCATCAAGGGAAGTCAAGACAGGAACTCAGGGCAGGAACCTGGAGGCAGGAGCTGAAGCTCAGTCCATGGAGGAGCCACATTTACTGGCTTCTTCCTCTGGCCTATGCTTGGCCTGCTTTCTTTCTTTTTAAATTTTTTTATATTTTTATTGAATTTTTGTGGATTTCACATAAAATATCTTAATCATATTTAGCCCCCCTTTCCCTGCCTGCAACCCCTCATAGCCTTTCCACAAGACTTCATGCATTTTGTCTTATATGTTAAGGCCTATCGAGTCAAGTTTGTGTACCCAGATATCCCCGGGTGTGAGTTCTTTCACTGGAACCTGTTTTACTTGTATAGTGTCACGCCTGTAAAGAAGATCAGTACTCCTTCACGCGGCAGTGATTGCTGCCAATAGTTCCTCGCAGAAGACGTGACCTTCTGCCCACTTCCCCAGTTCTATCTGGTGTCTGTCTGGTTGAGTTTGCATGGTCTTGCGCATGCTGCCACCACTGCTGTAGATTCATATGAGCAGGGTCCCAGGAGCCTGTAAGACTCCGATTCCTTATGTTCCTGCACCTCCTCCCTGGCTCTTACAATCTTTCCGCCCCCTCTTCCACAGTGGTCCCTGAGCCCCGAGTGGTTCCGTCCAGATTCTTATTCTCTCCACTTTGACCAGTTGTTGCCATTTGTGTTCACCACCCTCTGTTGCATTAAAGAAGTGTTGCTGATGGCAGCTGAGGGATGCACCAGTGTTCTCTCTACCCCCTGTTCCATTATGTTCCACAAACCTTAGGTGTAGAGGTTCCATAGATATGTCACTCAGGGTTGGGCATCTTATTCTCTGTGTGTGGCCAGTCGTGGAACTCTGTAATAGTCCCCATCTGCTGGAAAAGAAGCTTCTTTGCTGAGGGTGACTGGGATACTTGTCTGTAAATATAAGGATCCATATTTAGTATATAGTAAGAAATTTCATTGGTCTAGGGATGTGACAGACTTAGGGCTTTCTCTAAGACCCATGCCCTCTCCAGCCATGTGTATTTGGCTGTGCTTACAGTACCGCTCATGAGTTCCCTTCCATTGAGCAGGCTTTAAATTCAGTTAGGTAGCTGTTGATAAAAGTGCCACTACTGCACCAATATAGTTTTCAGTGCTGGTCATTTTTGTGGTTATTAGGCTTTAAAGCTGGGGTTGGACCACTGATTGATTTTCTCCCTTAGCAACTTAGCGTCCTCCAAAGACACTATGAACCAAAGAAAATCTTTAAGTGAATAATAGTACTTGATACATGAGGTCAGAGACAGCCCTGGGCCCTAATGGTTAAGTGAGGGAATAGGAACTTCATTCCAGGGTGGCTGTGTAGGCAGACCAGCAGGATGCTCTGGTGGCCTGAAGGAGCCAGGAGTTGGGTGCTTGAAGTGTGGTATTGGTGCAGGAACTGTACTCTCCTTGATGTAACTGAGCCCACGCACCCACCGTGCTTTGCAGGTGGACACACCCAGGGCTCTAGCTTGTAAGCTTGCTGTCTCCAGAAAAGAGCTGTGTTATAAGTGGCGGAGTTCTCCAGTGAGCTGTGTTATAAGTGGCAGAGTTCTCCAGTGAGCAGTGTCTCTTCCCTCAGTCTCTGGCCTCAGAGCCAGGCACAGTCAGACAGCCAGCAAAGAGGCCAAGGCCCAGTGAGGACACTGAGAGCTGCCTGGATGTGGAAAGGGACTGTTCAAGCAGAAGGGATCATAACCAAGCAGCCAAGGAGCCGATCTGTTTGGCTCAGCACAGCTCACCTTGAAGTGTGATATGACCACTAGGCTAAGCAGGACATGCCTCTTCAGAACACAGGCCCAGAAAATAACTGAGTCTAGTTCCGCCTGGGTCCATGCCTGGCCTCAGTGACTCTTTCGTGAGGCCCAGTGGATTAATGGGGAAAATAACCTTGGAGGGAAACTTCATTGGGTTTTTTTTTCAACAAAAGCAAGAACTGATAAAAATTTATGTTAAGTCTATTAAACTTATCTTCCCAGACAGCGTGAAAGTGAAACTGAACTACACTGCAGTTCCATGTTGAAAAAGAAATAAAAAAGCTTTAATTTGTTTTCCAATAATTTTGACCTTTTCTGGTTATTCCTGGCGATTGCTTTATTAGATGAAAAAATGACCGAGCAGATGCTGATTCATTTTGGTTTCTAATGACGCTTCTTCTAGACTTTCTTCTAGACTCCAAGGACATGTTTTAAATTAATAAATGGTCTCACTCAAGGTAATGACTTAAAAATTAAGTATAGGCTTTTCAAGGTTTTATGGCTAAAGAGAACCAAAGAACTACCACAATGTCAGCACCTGGCTCTAGTACTTATCAACTAGAGGCTCTTTCAGCCTGTAGTTTTTTCCTCTGGAAAAATGGAAATACACAAATCCACCTCACTTACTAAAGAGGACATTAGGAGAGTGAATGGGGCAGCACAAAAACGCCTGCCTCACAAATATGTCCCTGTACTTACTGGGTAGCTATCAATATCACAGTGATTATTATCAATATGACTGACAAGAGACTTGGTGACTTTATATCCAGGAAGGTTCTTTATGATCTCCATCACACTCCTTTTTCTGTACACACACACATACACACACACACACACACACACACACACACATAGGAGTAGTGTCACAGGGACCCGGGAAGGGGTGCTTGGTCCCTCTCATTTCCCATAAAACACAAAATTATTTTGTAATGGTTGAAAACCATCTTATCTGCCAAATGGACTTAAAACAAGCTATGTGAATTGTGAAGTACATACCACAGAATCTCAATGGTACAAATCAACTCTATCGTGCTTTCCTTCCTGTTCAGTGGTAATGTAGCTCCCATCTCTGTCCGCCGTGTTAGCATACAGTAAGAAGGTGGCCATCTGCAAGCCAGGAGGAGCCCTCACCAGAAGCAAGAATTTGACCTTGGACTTCTCACTTTCCATGTTATGATCTCCTGAACCATGTGTAACAGGACAGTAATCAGGGCCTTTAGGTGTACTTAAATAATTAATGGAATTAGTGTCCTTATAAAAGATACCAAGGAGGCCTGTCTGCCTCCTCTGTCCTTTGAGGGCACATCCTGAAAGTTCCATCTGGAGGAGGGTACCCTCACAGACACTGACTTTGTCGAGAATTTGTTTTGGCCCTCCCAGCTCTGGAACTGTGAGCGTGTTCTATTGCTCATAAATAACCCAGTATAAGGTGCTTTGCCATATGAACCTAAAACAGACAAATGCAGAGCTCCAGGAACTTTCATGCATCTGGGAGAACCCAATGCCTATAGACAGAAATTTCTGGACAATTTCTCAGATGACAGAGGGGGAAAAACCAAACTCCTTGGGCTCTTTTATAAGGATGCTAATTCCTCTAATGATCTGACCCCACCTAAAGGCTCCACCTGACAATACTATTATATTGGGATCAGGTTCCAACTAAGAATTTGAGGAGGAGACAAAGATCCGGACCATAATATGGAGACTGTAAAGTCCTTCAAGTTCAGTACTGGGGGCTGTTCCTGGCGTGCACACCTTCTCACTGTGTGCTCACATGACAGAAAAAAATGGGAACCTACGAGTCACCCTTTACAAGGACTCCAGGCAGATCAGGGCTCCACCCTTTAACCTCATTTACTCTGAATCACCTCTCTCCTAAACACCCCATCTTCCGTGCAGTCCCAAGGTGGGAGCAGACTTCGGCATGTGGGTTTTAAGGAGGAACAATCCGTGTCATAGCATGATGGAAACAAAAGAGAATGAATCCTCAAGCATCTTCAATGATGGAGGCCTTGTCTGTGGATTACAGGAAACACTCCTGGATCAACAGTCAATAATGGTTGTAATGTACAATGTGTGATGTGTGTTGAGAAGGCATGCTTTATATCTACAGAAAGTCTTGGACTACATAGCCTAGCAGATTCTGCAAGCTCAATCCTACTTTTTCCCCTCCGCTGTACCCCAAACGAGCCCTTTCCGTGGTCTTCATACCTGTGATGCTCCCACTGAACTTCTAGTAGAAACCAAGTCTTTAGAGTGGAGGCCTCACACAGAGAGGCTTGTGGAGTGAGTGGGTTATAAGAGGTCTGTTCTCATGATGGCATCAGAGCCCTCAGACCTAA
>NW_008342003.1:350289-370635 GCF_000622305.1 Nannospalax galili | reverse complement strand
TATATATATAAAATACAAACGCATTTCTGCTTTTAAAAGCATATGGAATATGGAACAGGAGATAAATCAACTGCAGGTAGCCGGCTTCCACACTATCCTTTCAGCAATGATTTCTCTTACTGGTTTGGGGGCATTCCATTCTTTATGGGTGAATTCTGAAAGAGTTGTCCATTTCCTATAAGCCACAGTGCAGAAAGGAACAGAGATGAGCTAATGCACTGAACTGATGCTCATGGGCCGGGTGAGGGACATGTAAGGAGACCAGCCTTCACGCTTTCTGACTGCCTCATGCTTTCTCTTGCAAAACTCAGGTAACCGTGACGGATGGTGGTTCTTCTCCAAAGCAGTCAACTGTTTGGGTGGTGGTCCAGGTTCTGGATGAAAATGACAACAAGCCCCAGTTCCCTGAGAAGGTCTACCAGATCAAACTTCCAGAACGTGACCGCAAGAAGAGGGAAGAGCCCATCTACAGGGCTTTTGCTTTTGACAGAGATGAGGGCCCCAATGCAGAAATCTCCTACAGCATCGTGGATGGCAACGATGATGGAAAGTTCTTTATTGACCCGAAAACTGGCATGGTCTCTTCCAGAAAACAGTTTACAGCAGGGAGTTATGACATCCTAACGGTAAGATCTGAATTCTGGCAGCATCCATGGGATAGGGCTAACAGCTTTATTCATGTTTATTTCTTTGAGCAGTAAATCTCTAGCATAGAAAGTGCAGACACACACTGGAAGGCGGCTCTCTGGGAGCCAATTGCAGGCTGACTCTCTCGCCTGTTTGAGTGATGGCCTTGCTTAATGAGACCGTTTCCTGTAGCTGGTTCCATCAGCAAACCTGCCCCAATCCACATCCTGCTGGAGCCTTCACAGCCAACCACACTTCTGGGCCCTAACTTGTTCTCAAGGTGTTGATATGGAGAGCAGTGTGTCTTTAGAATAAGGCAGGAGGTGCAACACACATGTCCACATACATACATACACATGTACACACGTATACTTGTACTCATGCATGTGCACACACATTCATACAATCCCAAACACACCTACACACATTCATGCACCTACACACATACACACATATGCATACATACCTTCACACACATGCACAAACATGCACATGCACACATACATATGTGCACACACATGAACATGCACATGTCATATGCTCACACACATCGACACACATGTCATGTGCCAACATGCATGCATACATGTCATGCACTCATGCATGTACACACATGCCTTGCACTCACATGCATGTGCATACACATCATGTACTCACTCATGCACATGTCATGCACTCATGCATGTACAGACACATCATGCGCTCTCACACGCATACATCATGCGCTCACACACATGCACATGTCATGCACTCACATGCATGCACACATCGTGTGCTCACATGCATGAAGACATGTCATGCACTCACACATGCACACATCATGCACTTGCACACATGCACACATGCACACATGTCATGCACTGACATACAAGCACATACACATATCATGTGCTCACACACACGTCATGCACTCACACACACGCATGCACATTCCCAGATAGATTACTCACACATCTTCTGGATCTCACATGGACTTGACTCCTTCCAAGCCTCACTGTCAGAGGTGAGCCAGGGCCCAGTGATGAGGCGTCACATCAGCTGTTTCTATTCACACAAACTAGTGCCACGTCCCCAGAGCACTACTGTCGTATAAGTGCCACGTTCCGTGTCCAAGGATTCCCTAGCTCTAAATTTGCAGTGACTCACATTAGCTTCCGGCAAGAGTTCAGTGAGGCCCTGGCTCCAGTGCACTCCTCAGTGCCTTCCAGAGCCCCCTCTCACCAGGCATCCACTCTTCTCACCCCGTGATGGAAGGTGGGCTCTTGGCCTAACACTGCAGAAGTGGAAGATCTGAACTTCTGCTGGCTCTGGGCTCTAAGCAGTCTTTCTGTTCTCTCCATATGTGGGTAGATCAAGGCTGTGGACAATGGCCGCCCACAGAAATCCTCCACGGCCCGCCTGCACATCGAATGGATTAAGAAACCGCCGCCTTCTCCTATACAGTTGACTTTCGATGAGCCGTTTTACAACTTCACAGTCATGGAAAGCGATAGAGTAACGGAGATTGTGGGGGTGGTGTCTGTGCAGCCAGCCAACACCCCTCTGTGGTTTGACATCGTTGGTAAGTTCAAGTACCTAGAGCAACCTACGAAAAGCAATGTACTTAGCAGTTTGAAGAAACTAGCCCCAAAAATGAAGTAAAAGACAAGAAAAACTGCTTAAAACTATAGCAAGTTGAAACTAGCCTAAGATGGAAAGACGTACAGTAGAGGTGGGACGAAAGAGCCAGGGAGGTGGGAAACCAACCTGTGCTTTGCCCGACTTGGGCTCCGCTGAACAGGAAGTGCTCTCTGGCTGGGTTTTCCATAGTATGTTATTTACTGCGATCTTAATGTCTTTGTGTGTCATTTAAATTCTATTGTCACACTTGGCTAATCTCATTTCTAAATGTATTGATGGTACTAGAGTTGCTGTCCTCCATTTCTCTCTTTTTCTTCACTTTTTCTGCATTCTGTTCTTTTTTTCTGCTCCTGACTGCCCTGCTTCAAGGTGGCAAGCATGCTCGAGAGATGTTCTATATTCTACAGACAGCTTGTGGGCAGAACTGTTCAACAGAAGGTACCCTTAGCACAAACACATTTGCTAAACTACAGCTAGCCAATCTGCCTTTTACGGTTTTTTTTAAAACAAATTGAATTACATCTTTCATAACCGCCTGTGACAGGCTGCAGCGCGGCCTGCTCTAATAGCCATCTCATCGCTCCTACCCGGTGACTTCTTGTTTGAGGTTTAACGGGGTTTGGGTTTGGGGGATTGTTTTGATTTTTTTCCTTTGGCTTTTGAGGTATGTGGGCTTTTTGTTTTTTTTTTAAAACAAATTGAATTACATCTTTCATAACCGCCTGTGACAGGCTGCAGCGCGGCCTGCTCTAATAGCCATCTCATCGCTCCTACCCGGTGACTTCTTGTTTGAGGTTTAACGGGGTTTGGGTTTGGGGGATTGTTTTGATTTTTTTCCTTTGGCTTTTGAGGTATGTGGGCTTTTTGTTGTTTTGTTTTTAATCTTTTTGTAGGTTGGTTTATTTAACTGGGACTTTTCCAATTGAACAGTAAATGAAAATGTATTCCAGTCCCTCTGTTTTCCAGTAGTAGTGCCATTCATAGACCAAAAAGCCCCATCAGGAGAGTCCCCTGGCTGCTGTCCATGAAAGGAATGGCAGGAAATGGACCCTAGATGTATGGCCAATAAGCCTCCCCGCACCCTGAATAGAGAAAGCAGATGGAAGCAGGCAGGACTGACCTTGGGAGCCAAGCTTTAAATTCCTTGAAAGAAAGCAAGCACGCACGCCAGGCTGCAAGGGAAAGGGCAAAAACAGTTCTGCAGCCCTCCACAAACCAGCACTGGAGAGGAAAACGTGCCTCGGACTGGGAAACAAAACAGGCTGCTTATTGCCAAGAGGAGAGGGGAATGTGCCTGCCTGGCCAGATCTAACCCGGGTTGAGCCAAAGCCCACTTCCCACGCTTCTCTGTGGGCAGCAGAGAATCCAGGAGAGAACTGGTCTGGGAGATTCGTTTCCTTCCACATGTTGCTGCTGGACAGGATGCACAGGAACCTGCCTTTCCTCATGACAGCTGGGTCTGGGAAAGGCATCAAGGTGCTCCACATCAGTTTAATGAGGCATAGGAGAAGAGTGCTCCATGCCTCCTAGTCCAACCTCAGAGTCTTCTGAGCTCCCAGAAGTAAGGCTTGACTTCTGCATGTCACCCTGTGAAATGACAGGAAAAGCATCTGCTTGACTTACTTGACATGCATAGCACTGTCTTTGTGACCATCCTGGCACCAACCTTTTAGCTTCTTCTTCATCTCTGGTCACATATTTGAAGTGGAACCTCTCTGACCCCTGAGAAGAATCTCCACCACCGTCTTTGTGACCATCCTGGCACCAACCTTTTAGCTTCTTCTTCATCTCTGGTTACATATTTGAAGTGGAACCTCTCTGACCCCTGAGAAGCATCTCCACCACCATCACCCCAGTAATCTTCATCTTATTCAGCTGTTATCTGAAGCAGTTTCTTCTTCCTGGTGCAAAGGAGCATCACGCGTGTTACCAGGGGGCTGTCCTTTGCCTGTGAGCACATCTTTGTGAGATCATCTTTGGTGATCCCTTCACTACCACTCGGTTTGCAAACACTTCTACTGGCTGACTGTCCCCTCTGCCTCCCACCTGCCCCAGGCTGCCCATGCTCATATGTCACATGGGAACTCACTAGCACACATTTCTTTGATACTCAGGGTGGTTAGCCACCCATCCTCAGTTACCCAAGCCAGTTTACAATTCTTCAGGGTCCCCACAATTATGTCTGTGTATAGGTTAACATGCCAGGAACACCGCATGCAAGACTACTTGCAGGCTTTTCATGTTACATGCTACTGTTTGTGTTTATCCCAGCTCCATTCTTCAGCCTCAAGATCCAAGATCACATTTCTAATCTTTCCTCTGGACAGGGCTTCTGTTGCTGCTTAATCAGGGTGAGTAGACTAAACTATGGTGGGATAGCTCAGACACCAGTGCTAACCCCACTAATGATTAGCTCCTGAGCCCTGCCCAGAGTCAGTGTGACCTTCCTTTTACTCCAGCCATGACAGGCTCAGCAGTGAGCATCATTAGTTCAAGAAGAAAGAGCAGTTCCTGGAGGGCGTGACTTCAGGCATCCAAATGCAATCCAGGAACCCGTGTGCAAAGCTGATCTGTGTCTCCCCATTCCTGTTTCTAAGCACTTTCCTCTTCCATAGACCCCCTCAGTTCCAGCACACTGAGCAGTTCTTTCAGAGAGGACCCCTAGGGGCTGTCCCTCTGATCTGGAATTGTCCCTCACAGAGCTTTCTCTGAGTCTGGTTACCTCTTGCCAAGCTTCTTCAACAGACTGAACTTACTGGGCCTGCGTCCAAACCGACCATGATTTTATTTCCATCCCCACATCCAGCCAACGTCTTGAAAAGCCAACTCTTCACTGTAGAACTTAAAATCCTTTCCCCAGGTGCTGGTTGTTTCCAGTACGGAGACGGTCTCCTCTCCACCAGATCCCGTTGCTGAAATGTTGCCTGACGTGTCAGGTCTTCCCACTGTGCTGACATGTTTTCTTCTCTAAACACCTCATTTTCTTCATCCGCTTCAGATGTTCTGTTCTCACTTTCATGATTTCTTGCTTATTTATCTCTTGGTTGCCTAAGCATCTTCTTTAACCAAACTAAGACAGAGGGGACCGAGCGGGGGCAGTGCTCCTCGGTGCTTGAGACTCACCCTTAAACTGTGGGTCACCGAGAATAAGCAAGAGGCGCACGGTCAGCCCGGATCCAAAATGAGACTTAAGCTCAGGTCTTGCCCACATACTCTATGAACAGTAATTCAGGCTCTGCTTCCACCGCAGACCAGTGCTTTAAGGCACACACCGGGCAGACACTGAGATGCTCAGGACTCTGCATCCTTACCTAGCATACACAGCTTAGAACAGCTCTACCTGATGAATTATCACTAAGTGAACAGAAACGGCATTTCACCCTGATTTTTCCCAAGAAAATGTTTTTACTTTCACGTTTCCAAACTTACCTGACTCTGATTAACTGTAACCTCCTACCAAGACACACATTCCCAGAAACTCCAAATGGGCATCCTTTGCCTCCAAAAAGACCACAGCATCCTCTGTAGCTAGGCTTCAGCTTCCAGAAACAAGCCCTACTTATAACAAAGTGAAGGAAGCTATAATTAAAAGGAAACATAATAAAGCTCAGCTGTTGCGGGTTTCGACAGCCCAACACACAGCACGCTTCCTTCTTGTTAAAAGGGGAAGGAAACGAAGGGGGGAAAATAACCCACAATCCTTTGTGGCTTTGTCACACATCTTCACACTCCTCGGGAGGCTCTGGTTTCCCTCAGCTGCTTCTCGATTTACGTGTTCTTCAGCGTGCAGGCAATCTGGCTCTCAGCTCAGCCTGGAATCTTATCCTGATGGCAAATACTTGAATGGTAACGTCCGCCATCACACAGTCCCTTTGAACTCACAGTTGGATTGGGCAGACTAACTTCTACTTTTTAGTTTTTACCTGAGTTAGAGTATAAAATGGTTTTTCCTTGCAGATAGTACATACATGAAATATCCTGATTGATTTGCCTCACCCAAAGTCGTGTGGACATGAGTCCACTTGGAAATGGAAGTGCACAGACCCAGCCCTCCGAAGATCTGTGCTGCAGATAGATAAAGCCCACTATGGTCCTCGCGTGGTCGTGGGTCCCTGTGACGTGGGTACTTGGCTGCTGCTGACTCAACTTATACCTGTCCTTCTTGAACCTTGTCCCCTGTGGAGCCACAGCTTATTTAAAACTGGGTCAAACAGGCAAGAGAAACTCTGAGAGTACCGGGAGTGACCTGTCCCCTGTCACAGACGTCCAGTCTCTTGACGTTGCAGTTTGATACTGTTCTCAAAATTCATGCTGGAGAACTGTGAGGTTGAGTTGTTTAAAATGGCAAAAAATAAACCTCCTGTTTTAAGTGTTTATGATTCTGAGGGGATCTGTGTGATACTTGTCTTCAGTCACACATGGTCGGACACCCCAAGAGCTTGGGCACCTCTTCATCTTCCCTAACTAGGAATCATATTTCTGTGTCCTGAAACACCCAACCTGTCTTTGGAGAAGCCACATCCATCTCTAACTCATCTGACCCTCCATCAGAGTGACTCTTGCTCTGTTCTGAACTGGCACCAAACACTTGATCTCTCCTATTTGGCCTTCTTTATCTAACTTGATCCCAAACAAGCAACACTATCATCCATAGCAGCACGTCTGAAGAAACATCAGGAAAATAGGAAAAAGCCTAAAAATATTCCACATATTAATCATTTTAAGAAGAGGAACCTTAGAACAGTCTAGAAAGAGTTTTGTTTTCCTCCCTACAGTCTTTCCCCGTCTCCAGCTGGTGTCTCCTGTCAGCCTGGTGTGCACCTGCTTCATTCCAAGGCAGAAAATTATTCACGATCATGCCATAACCAGTGCCGGACGTTCTTCAGTTAGCTGGGTGTGCAAGCTGAACTTAAACTAACAGCTTGCACATGGCTCCCTTAACTCATTGAGATTCAGCTGCTCAGTATTTTGGAAGCTCCTCAATCGCACCTCCCCTGGGTGACTACTAGATTTGGGTTGGTATTTTTATAATTATACAAGCAGCAGAATGGAGTCATTTGCTAGAGGAGGAATCTGGAAGCTTCTCCACAGGAAAAGCTGCACACATTTCTCCACTAAGTCTCTGTGGAAAGACAGAAGTGCTTCACATCTGCCCCTAAAGCACAGTGGTGCTCAGCCAGATCCCAATACCCTGGCCAATTGTCGTTGGCCCCAATATGTGCATTCATGTCCTGTTTCTAACATGTTTTCAGGACACCCCCTGTGCTATGTGCTCTTTCTATGATACTTGTTTTGACTGCAAGTGGTCCAAGGAGAAACGTCCCTAAAGTGAATTAGTGCCATGCGGGCTGTTTACAACCTCGCTTTTAGCCATCTCTGCCACACACCCTCGCAGCGATGCACAGGCAATGCACAGGCTGTGACATCTCTGAACCCCACTCTGTTGGAACTAGGGCAAGCTCTGCAGCGTCCTCCCCTCCCACCTTTTATTTGGCCGCACGCTGTTGCACGCAGCCCACTCTGGCTTTGCATGCTCTGTTGCTGGCTCTGAGGAAGCACACCTTGTTTAAACCAAATGTCGCTAGTAGAAAGTCTCACCCCAGAGAATGTGGGACTGTTTTCCTACAAAACTGGAATCACCTTTCGGGCTAAAATGGGGGCTGAAAAGTGAGAGCTGGGGGAGAGGCCTGGAGTCCGCTATGAAATGGGATGCTTAAGTGTAAGATATTAATTATATGAGGGTTGATGGTGAACTGCTGGTCTAAATTCTCTGTCCCTTGTCAGAAATTCATTTGGAAACTCATGGAAGATTCTGGTTTACATGAAATCTTGGCTTAGCTAGGAGCAAATGTCCTGGAACTGGGAATCAGAGAACACTGGCCACATTGGTAGATAGAGAAATGCTCCCCGGACCCTTCAACCAGCTGTCCTCTGCCTCTGTAGCCAGCTATCTCTCCTACGTCTTTAGAGGTGCCTCTTTTGAGGTATTTGAAGCATTGAGGACTAATGGAGGAAACACGCAAAAACACGTGAAAACACAAAAAGAGACTTGTAAAACACAACAGTTGCAAACATCACCAAAAACATTATTTGACACCAAAAGGAAAAAAAAAAAAAACAACTTAAGACGAAGCATACGGTCCACATGCCACATACAAATGTGTGAATTTTACAACATTAGACTCATGGAGTGATTATGTATCTTTGCATAATATTAAGGGGCTGTAGTTAGTGAGAGCACAGCAAACTACTGCATTTAACCTCGGGGTTCACAAGCTTTGCCTGTGTGCTCTCTGACTTCTTCCACTCATCTTTAAGTGGAAGCAAACTGAAGCATAATACTTTACATAATCCCTGTTTTGCCTTGAATATCAAATGTTTGCCTTTTCCAAATAGACACTGGAGAATGGCTTTTACCGCTACCCAAACAACAGCAACAATGCACCTCAAGCCTCATTTTTAAGAAAGAAAAGAACATCATGAAGGTCCAAAAAAGGCTAAAGGTGATTCACGTGACTGAAAACTTGATTTAGTACTTTACAGAGCACCCTGGGAAGTTGTAGGCTCAACTTCCTAAGTCATAGAAGTTTGTCATATCCTTTCTTTGAAGGTTTCCATGGCAAAGGGTTTTCTCAGAATACACCCCTTCCTCATTAAGATGGTCCTGACAGATACCGAGAGTGCTTTGTTCTGTGAGGCTGTGAACAGGCAGCAATCCCTCGGCAAGAAGCAGCAGATGTGAGGGTCGCTTCTCACTCAGTCTGGTGTCCATCCCCTTCTCTGTCTTGATTCTTCAGAGGAATTCTTTGGAATTTATGCTTCTCGATAAATCAATTAAATATATTAATTGGAAGACGAGTCTCTTTTAGATGAAATTTTTGAAAACATATATCATCTCCAGTCATTTCTGTGGTACCCTGTACCTCTTCAGCTTTAATTAAATGTCAAGGGCAATTATGTTCTCTGTAGTAATTAAATAATCCCAAGCTTATATGGCAGCTACAAGCAATAGGTGCTTGAAATATACAATTTTTTTACGGTAAACCATACTATTTATTTTTGCCACTGTGGAACAAATTCCAGTCATTTGGGTAAAAGTCCCCTTCACTCCTTTACCCATTTATTGGAATATCATGGAAATGAATTGTTCATTGACCAGAAAAATGAAATTCAAGGAGTGTAGGGTGTAAGAAAATCTAAGCTTTCTTCCTCAAATATGAAATTTAATGAATACATTGCCCTACATACTACAGCTAAATAAAATTACCATCTGAGAATGTAATTATTTTGCACATGAAGTTGCAGATTAAAAAAAGAGTGCTTGTGAACACACACTAATGTTTAATTAAAACTGTTCCAACAGTTACACAAACATCTTTTCTCCCCTTAAAAAAACCTCTAATTTGAGGAAGATCATAAATAATTCTTTTGTTCACAAGGTGGAAAATCACATAAATTGCTTTATAAGTTAGCATATAAGCTACTGATTTTCTGTATTTCTATATCATATATCATTTTTAATTCTCTCATAAGCTTTCTACTTAATTTACGCTGTCAAGCTGGCAAAAATATTTATAAATATCTCAATGATCAGAAAGAGAATTTTGCATATGAAATTCGACAATTTTATTTGTCATATCTTTCTGGATTTTATTTCTGACACTTAGTTGAGGGAACCCGAATTCTACCAGTCAAATGTTTACCATCAACCCTAAAATAGACCTAAAGTATCTATTTGTTTTTGCTCATTATAATTGGAACATTTTTATGTAGAATGTATTCTATTTGAGAAAATGCAAAAGGATCGCCAAGTCCCCAGCACAGAGGGGTTGAGGGCCATTAGCTTTGTCAATGTTTCATGGAGTTGGTGTCTGCTCCACAACTTTAACATTACTGCTAAGGGCTTTCTTTGCGATACATTGTTTTTGTGTCGTTTGTTATGATTTATAGATGCTGTGTTTTGAAGTATGAACTAAGCTAGAAACAGTAAGGCCCCTTTTAAGATGTGTATCATTGAGCCACAGGGAGGCCTGTCAGAAAGTATTTCTATGTAAAAGTTCCCTTTAAAAGTAAGTGCCTCCGTATGTGCAGTGCCTCAGATGTGCTAATTTCATGTTTCTGTGAAATCGTCAGGGGGGAATTTTGACAGCTCTTTTGATGCAGAGAAGGGTGTTGGGACAATTGTCATCGCAAAACCTTTGGATGCAGAGCAAAGGTCGGCCTACAACATGAGCGTGGAGGTCACCGATGGGACAAACGTTGCTGTCACACAGGTAAGATGTTCACTTACTGTTGAGCAGGCATGTGTAAATATCTGGTGCAGTCAGAAGTACCCGCCCCCTAAAAAACACAGGAAGTAATACGTCATTCAGAAGACATCTGAGAGGACAGAGTCCATTGATGATGTCGTAGAACGAAGCCGCCTCGCCCAAGAATTTCTGTGTTCATGCCCCCCAAGGGATGTGCATTTGTTTCCTGATCATTTACTGCTGGTTCATCTTTCTGACAGCATCCAGCTTGCCTGGAATTTGCAAAGAGCACATCTATGTTGGCTGTGTTGGAGCAGCCTGGGATTCTTCTCTCCACGTTTAAGTAACTGAAATTTAAACTTCATGTTCAATTTACAGACAGAGAAAAGTTGTCTATTCAAGGTCAAGCAGCCTTAATACAGAACAATACTGAGGTCTAGGTGTCTGTGCTAGGCCCCTCGTTATGGGCTCTCTATCCTAGCTGCACCTAGACTCCACTGATGTTGGGCAGGATGGGAGCAGGTATGTGTCATAGTCAGCTTAACAACTTGACACACCTGGGGAGAGGGAGTCCCACTTGAGGATTTTCCCCCATCAGATTTGCCTGTGGGCATGTCTGTGAGACATTTTCTTGACTGTGAGTTGATATGGTGAGCCCAGCCCACTTGGTAGTGCCATCTCTAGGCAGGGAGGCCTGAGCTGTTCAAGAAAAGTAGCTCCTCCCTTGAGGTCCTGCCTTGGTTTGCCTTGATGGACAGTACCCTGCCAAAAGCCCTTTCCTCCTCCAGTTGATTTTGGTCAGTGTTTCAATACAGCAACAGAAAGCTAACTAGAACAAGGTTCAAAACCCTGAGGCCTGCTACACAGAGGTCCTGTTGATGTTGCCCTGATGGGTTGAGGCCTGTCTGCTCTGCCTTCTAAGTACACAAGGCAAACACTGAGAGTCAGGGGGAGAAAACCTTGAGCTTCTCACATGACTCAGAACATCACAAAATGTCATGCTAAGTGAGACTAACACGATGCTAGCTATCAAAAGATAGCCTGAATAGAAGATTTTTGTTTTACTCTTCAGAGCCAGAGCCCTAGCCACATAACCCTGTGCTGCGATTCCTCTTCTTCCCTGGTTCTCTGTGTTGTGTTCATGATCCAGAAAGCATCACTGGTAGGTCAAGACCCTGCTCTCTGCTGGACCCAGATGAGCTTTAGAATGCTTAGGTAGTGAGAGAGAAAAACCTTTGCCAACCCACAAGCAAGCAAGTGCTGATTTATTTTAAATATGATTTACACCTTTATAACCATGAAATTGGAAGAGGCAGGAGAAGGAGAGGAATCCCTGTGCTTGACTGGCCAACTGCCTGGTAGCATGAAGCCGTCCTGTCCAGTCTGCTTGTGACGGGAGAGCTGTGGAAGGTTGAAGGCAGCAGTGTGAGTCATTTAATGTGACCACTTACTTTTCACCGGAATACACTCAGAGAGGAGATCAACTTACATGAAAAGACACCAGGGTGTGACAGTTCCTGACCCCCACCCTCTGTCCCACCCTAACTAGGGTGACCCCAGGACCCTGTTTGCCTTAGAGAAGAGCATTTTCACCTGTTGCTCCGAATACCTCATCCAGCCTCATAATTAACTCCGTTGAGACAATAAATTATATCATCTTTCTACATAAAACCACAGCATTTCAGAGCATGATAAAAATTAAAATCTGAACACACAGATGAGACCCGCCCCTGACAAAGAGCGTGCTTGAGGACTAACACTAAACAATCCATGTACAGTACTGCTACATGTTAGTGCTAATTCCTTTTAACTGTGAACTTATATTAGATTTTTAAAATTAGCTCTTTCTTAGCACATCTAACTCCACCTACTTAAAAATCTAAGACATATTTGAATAAATTATAAATAAGCAAGGAATCGTATTCATTCCCAGACTTTTCTTTAGAGTTTTATGCCAGTTGAACTAAGCAGTATTCAGTGTGTCTAGAGTATATAAATATTTTCAGAATGAGTGAATAAATAATAGATTTGATATATCCAGCAGGGTCTATAGAAGTTATGCTGGCTCTCTAAAGCACATGTGACTCATGTTAAGAACAACAACAAAGGAAGGAGTGAGTCTTCTAGAATTTCACCAGGACCCAATGAGCAACACTTCAGTAGCGTTTATTCCACAGATACAAATGTTTCTTGAGTTTGTGTCGTGTGTAATGAACTAGGTGCTTACAGTTGCAGTTATGGGGTTTTTTTGTTTGTCTGTCTGTCTTTCTGATGTTTAAGACAGGGTCCTGCAACAACTCCTGGACTCAGGCAATCCTCCTGCCTCAGGCACCCTAGTAGCTAGACAGAAGGTACAAACCATCACACTAAGCTGGTAGTAATGAAGTTTGAAATCCAGATGTCTGATATGTAATCATTAAAACAAATATGGAATCATGGATTGCAAATCTTTGGGTGTGCACATTGTTTGAGACCATGTTTTTTTCTAGGCTAATACACAGTTAGACCAGACTTCAGAGTAGTTCATAAGCAGTCTGAGAATTGGGGAGAACTGGGAAGTGCCCTTAGCATTGACAAGCTAAGTAGTTTAATAAAGGGTTTCAAGGGACTTTCCTGTCAAAAGAACCCTAGGCACAGTGTTGCGGAACCACGTCTTTTTAAGAAGTGAGAACTGAGTCTCCAAAGCATGTACATGTGTGTCCTCATCAGGCCACTGCGTCAGAACGCCCGCAGCTGTGTGCCAAGCTGTGCTAGCCCTGGTTGCTCACCAGCCTCTGTCAGCCAGGACCTCTTTACCTTTCTTCTCTGGAAGGGCAACATAAATGCTTCTCTGCATCAGCATCAAGGGCTTTCGAACAAGAGACTGTTGGGGGAATCAAGTGCATTCTAGACTTCTTTTAGAAACTATTAAAGCACACTCCAATCCATGACTCTAGACAACTTAATGATTCTGCCATCAAACAGACTCCTTTCTCTTCATAACTAAATAAATGTCCTGCAGCCATCAGACACCTGTTCAGACTCCCTGCAGAACTCTTCTGTCCTTTGTTCATGTGGGATCATAAAACATGGGAGGACATGGCTTCCTCCCAGCCATAAACAACGGGTTGGATTTTACTTGACAAATATCACATAAATCAGAGCCTCAGGGATTTAGTGTCAACATGAAAACCCTCCTTCATCTCCATTTTTGTCCTGTTCTCCCAACTCTCGAAGGATTCTTGTGCCTCAGAGCTGCAAAATCTGATGCCGAATAAACATCCTCGTCTCTCTAGGAGTTGCCTGGTGAGAGTGCAGAATGTAAAGGGGCCTGTGGAGTTCACGCTGCAAAGATTAGAAAGAGCAAAATGCGTCCCACACTCATAGAACCTCGTGATGAGACCGACAAAGGCTTCTGCCTGGGACAGTGTGGATTTTGGTGAAGGATATTATTGCACTTTTGCATAATATAGCACAGTGCAGAAGTGGTCTCTGTGTGGCTATCTTCGAAGCCCAGAACGAGCTAGGGAGTCTGGGTTAGAAGAGGACAAAGGGGGAGGAGGGGCTATAGTACCTGGACCACCTGCTCCGGGGAGAGAGGCACATCACAAGACAAGCAGTGCCTGTTGCTATAACTGGTGTGAGTGGGAACTATCTGTGCAGAACCAGAAAGAACAGGGACAAAGAGATACCACAGAGGAGTCACCTCCACCCCAGCATAAGGAGCACCACAGAGACTTCAAAAGGAATCCCATCCCAGTGCTCAGAGGGTCTGTCATCTGCAGTTCACCATAGAAATGAGCCAGGATCCCTGGTGGAATTAAGAAATCCCACTGAAGACTAGAGGAGTGATGTTGAAAGGTGACGAGAGGATATTGAATTGGTGTCAGATGAAGATGGAAAGGTTTAACTTTCACAACAACTTCATGAGGCAGGTATTATGGAGACTTATTATAGGCAGAACGAGCCTCCCCAGGAAGATGTCTACACCCTAACCTTTAGAATTCTGATGTGTTATATTACATGGCAGAGGGGTCAGATCTTAAGAAAAGGGTCCTGGATTCTCCAGGCAGGACAAGTCCACTCACAGAAGCCCTAACTGTTAAAGGCAGGAAAGAGGGAACTCAGAGAATCCAGTTGGAGGAAGATTTGCAACTAGTTTGAATATGTCATTGGCCTTCAGGAGATGAAGAGTCAGCAAGGAAACAGGGACCCTAGTCGTGTGACCAGAAAGAACCTCATACAGTCAGTGATGAATGAGAAAGGAGCAGGTTCATCCAAGAGTTTCCAGAAAGAGCGCATCTATGCTAGCCCCTTGAGTTTGGTCTTGACGGCTGTCCAGCTATGAGATAACAATAGCATTCCTTTTCTTAGACGTCGAACTTGGTGGTGACTTCTGTGGTAGGTATAAGAAATGTAACAACTATTGTCATTTCTATTTTACTATTAAGGAAAAAGACCCAAAACAAAGTCAGGTAGCTTGGATAGAGCCTGAACCCGGATCCACAGGGTCAGGTCCCAGAGCCTGTACTTTAAACCAGTACACTGTGGCATCTCCCAAAGGTAAATTAAGGCTTTGGTCTGCTCTGAGACAGGAATTACAAGAGAGACACCTTTTTAAGCTGGCTACCTAGGGAATGTGACATCACTTGTGGCCATCAGAATGGGCGATAGCCAACCATCTGTCCAGACCCCTCCTCACCCTCATCTCAACCCCAAAGACAGGTTACCAAGGGTGATACAATATGAATTTTAACAATACTGTCTGTACATCCACCAAGCCCATCTGAACTTCTGCATCTTCACAGACAATGAGAGTAAACCTAGACATGGCGCTACCAAAGGCCAGTGGGTACAAAGACAGGAATGTGTTGCACTTTATTTTTGCACAGTGAGACTTTACAAGGCTTGTTAGGAAGATCAATTACCTGTAACACTGGAAAAATAAATCAGGAGTTACCATCACACTTTTTTCCAGTGAGAAATTGATGCTCGGACTGGTTAAGGGGCCTTCGGTAGGAGGCACAAGCCCAGTTCTCCCTTTGCAAAAACCACATTCCTCTGCACCTTTAAATCTACGAAACAAACAACTCATCTATTAGGAAAGCATCTTGCAGAATGGAAAGAGCGTTTGACCCAGGATCTGGTGTCTCAAGTTCTACTTTGCACTTGATCACCTGTCCATGTTCCCATTGAAGGCAGCTGATTCTCAAAGGCTCTATCTTCCTCATAGTGGAGTCAGACCCCACCCATGCACTTCACAGATTGTTGTAAGGATAAAGAAACAGCGGCGGGCATGGAGGCTTGTGCCTTTAATCCCAGCCCTCGAGAGACAGAGGCACGTGGATCTCTGTGTGAATGAGGCCACCCTGGTTCACACTGTGACTTCCAGTCTGTACACAACTTAAAATTAGAAAAACATATCTGAGAGCTAAAAATTATGTGAGTGATCTTTTGTTTTAGGTGAAGGAGGTCAGAGACAGTTATGGCCAAATACTAACCTAAGAGCTATGTTGACCTCCCTCAGGGATCCAGGATATGTGATTTTTAATATTGCTTTTCATGTTCAAGTCATGCTTTGGGTTTGTAAAAATTGGAAGCAGGCTTGTACTTAGAGGTGCCACAGCGAAGCCTCACCTTAAAAATCTTACCTAATCTCAGAAATTCTTAGGCCCCACAAAGGCAGATACTTGAGCTTGGCCTATGTTGATTGGGGTGGAGAGGGGAAGGAGCAGTGACCAGCTTTCTTAAACTTAGCCTTGACCTCCGTTGATCTCATCACTGATGCTCTGTTTGGAGTTCCTCCCTGGCCTGCTCACTTAGGAAACAGATTTTACCTTAAAATTTTGGCTTCTGTCTTGACCCTTCCCTCCATTCACATCCAAAAGAGGAAAAGTCAAATTGTTGTTTTCTAAAGATGTTTGTAGATAGGAGACTCCCCAGACGTCTCTCTCATCAAACACTTTCTTCCACTTTGGTGTTGTTAACCTCTAACAGGTCAGCCAAACCTTTCTACATAGCAGTCAGCCAAACATGTCTCCATTCAGATTAAGGAAAACTGGAAACAACCAGGCTGCATTTGGCAGCAAACTGGCTCAATGAGTGAGACTTCCTGTTCAAAAGAAAGGCCTGGTGAACTTTCACCCTATGTGATAGATCTGTGCCTGACAACTTACGAAAAAATCAATTTTTGAAAATGGATTCAAATTTTCAAGGCAGCAGGGAACTTTCTATTCAAAATAATCCCATGATTAATGTTTCTGAAATGAGAGTGGCCACGTTGGTTATCTATCGTGTAAGAAAGGACACAGCCCTTACATGCATTTGTCCACACATACTTTACGTAAATTTATTCCTTTTTCTGCTCATGAGCTTTAATATATTCCAGACTAGAGAAAGTTTGTCTGTTCATGAACTCCTTTGTAGATTTCACATTTATTTATGGAACAAATGTTTTAATGAAAAGTGAATTGCAAATATGTTTATAAAACAAAGTACTTGGTCTTTTGTAAATTTTTATGGAATTTTTTTGTATTTCGTATAGAACATCTTAATCGTCTTTATACCCTCTTCCCCACTGACAGTCCCGCCGACTGGATTCCATGCATCTGTCATTTATGTTAAGACCTATCCCCAGATATCCCTCAGTGCAAATTCATCAACTAGGGTCTAGCCAGCCTATCTAGAGTCCCTCCCTTTAACAAGATCAGCTCTTCCTCATTGAGCAGTAATCAGTGCCAGTGGCTCAGCCAAAATTGGGGCCTGCTGCCCATTTCCCCAATTCTATCTAGATCTTTGTCTGCTTGAGTTTGCATGGGTCTTGCGTGTTCTGACACCATTGCTGTAGGTTCATATGAGCAGGTCCCAGGAGCCTGTAAGACCCTACTTCCTTATGGTCCTGCATCTCCTCCCCTGGCTCTTACAGTCTTTCCACTCTCTTCCAAACTGGTCCCTGAGCTCTGGGTGGGCGAAGTTTAATCTAGAAGACCTATCCAAGGACCCACACTCTGAAGACTCCTGATCTCTATATTTTGGCCTTTGTGTCCTTCTGAGTTCATGGCCCTCTGTTTCATGAGGGAGCTTTGTTGATGAGAACTGAGTGGGGCATCCGTGGTCCTGCATCTCCTCCCCTGGCTCTTACAGTCTTTCCACTCTCTTCCAAAATGGTCCCTGAGCTCTGGGTGGGCGAAGTTTAATCTAGAAGACCTGTCCAAGGACCCACACTCTGAAGACTCCTGCTCTCTATATTTTGGCCTTTGTGTCCTTCTGAGTTCATAGCCCTCTGTTTCATGAGGGAGCTTTGTTGATGAGAACTGAGTGGGGCATCCAAGTTCTTCCTACCCCTTTCCCACTATGTCCTGTGAGCCCCCGGTGCAGAGGTTCCATTGTAGACGTGTCACTTAAGGTTTGACAGTTCACAGTCTCTGTATGTGACCAGTTGTGAAACTCTGAAAATGTATTCTTAAAGGCTAACATCTGGCCTAAGTGTGCAATGATTACTGTGTGGATACAGAGCTAGCTCTGCAGAACCCAGATCTGAGTCTGCACTTGTCCTCGTGACTTTGACCACATCCTTTAACATTTCTATCTACTGACGAACCAGAAATAATAAAGTCTAGGGAATGACTGTACTGGACATGTATACACAGGAAGCAAATGTGATAGGACTTTCTACCAATATATCCCCAAACAAAACTCATGCACTTGAGGAGAATACAGGGGCAGCCCCTGAAAGGACGTTTTAAATATGGCTTTGAAATACCAGCAGAGGCAGAACAGAATTTCAGTGATTTAGGATTTAATTAGTTCTCTTAAAAGACAGAGCTCTTGCCCTACAAGTCACCCTTGAGGACTGTTCCTACCATGAGCTTTTATAAAGTAGGGCTTGGCACCTACCCAGACTTAGCTTAGAGGAGCCTGCGGAACCCAGTGTTTGTGGTGGGCAGCACAGAAGCTCTGGGGAGGCCTCCTCTCAGGCCCTCTCCTGCCTGGTGCCTTTGTACTTCTGCAAGCATTTCAATTACCATTTTGAACACAACGTCTTTGAGAGTTATTTTGCTTTGTTTGTTAGTTCAGGAACTCACAAATGGCCCCAACTGTGGGAAATAAAAAGCCAATGAGGAGAAGTCTTTCACAGAGGAGCACTTGTTCTGACTGTAGATGAGGCTCACGACAAAGCAGAGGGAGGCAAGCACTTCAAGAACATCAGCGTTGAAACTTCATGAAGGTCAGGGCAGGCCTGCTGGCCAGAAAGGCCTTTCATCCCTTAATATAACTGCCTCTCTGAAAACAAATATTTTAGCATCTTGACTAAGTTAACTTGAACTTTTTAAAGAACTGACATTCACAGAATGCAGTGATTGTGCATTGCATGAAAGGTAAAAACAATACCCAAAACCCTATTGACAGACTTCTCAGCCTTTTCTTCTAGCACAAACTACAGGACAAAATCTAACCATGTAAGTTTATCTCCTGGGGGCAAATTGTCCTGCTACAAAGGTGGTAACATTAACCCTCCTTGCACTTAGAAAAGCATAAGTTAACAGCAGTGCAGCTGTTTATAAGGATAGCTATGTTCTGGTTATAGTTCTATTAAGAAATAAGTCATTTCCTGGAATGCAGTGAAATGTTGACATATTGTTATGTGATAGCAAAATATTTAGTGGCTTTCCTGCTAGTCAGAAGTAAGGTAGGAACACCAGTCACCACATCCATGGGTGTGTGACGCTGTGCTGCGGCAGGCAGTGCCACCAAGCAAGATAAGCACTTTGTGTCGGTGAAATTCTAAAGGAAAAGTTAAGATTATCTCTATTTTCATGTCATATAATTATATGTCTGAAAGACTCAAAGAAATGAATGGAAAACTACTGCAAATAACAGAGAAATTAGGTAACTCGCAGGTTATAAGTTTAACATTCAAAATCGAGAGCCATCATATGTAACTAGAAACATGACACTGTATAAAAAGATACCCCAAAAAGAAGCTACTGAGTGTGTACACTAAAAAGTACTTAAAACCTTCCTGAGGCAAACTAAAATATCCCAGAAAAACAGAACGTGCTTTGAACAAACGAAGACGGACTGTAGAGACTGTCTTGCAGAGGAAGACAGTGGCACTAGGTCACTTCGTGAAGGATTCAGGGAACATCATAGGAGAGAGATTGAGAAGAAATGTAAGGGCCAGAGGACAGGCGCAGCAAAAGTGTGTCTCTGGCCCGAACAGCCCCTGCACTCACAGATCTACTGCAGCTGTGCTTATCTGCATGCGCCTGCACCCCCCAAGATTCCATCACAGATAGATGAGGGGCCCTTGAGGCCCCAGTCCTCCCTGGGGATTGTTGTCCGTTACAGGTTATGGGAGGAAGGGGTGTCATTTTCTCCAGTAGTACAGTCCTTGTTCCAGTGAATGCCTGGGCAAGAAATCCTAATTCCCACCAAAAATGAAGGGATGAATGCAGGAGGGGATTGGGGGAGAAGGGTCCACCTTGAGAGGGAGGAAGTTAGGTGTGAAAATTATGAAAATTCATTATATTAATGTATGAAACTCTCAAAGAATTAAAAAAAAAACAGGCTGGAGAGATGGCTCAGTGATTAAGTGTACTGGCTGCTCTTGCAAATGACCCAAGTTCAGTTCCCAGTACCAGCATGGCAGCTAACAACCATCTGTAACTTCAGCTCCAGGGAACCTGATGCCCTCTCTGGCTGCCACAGGCATTGCATGGCACTGGTGCACTTACCTACGTGCAGGCACTAGACTCATACACATAAAAATAAATCAATCATAAAACTTTTTAAAAACAAACAAAAACACATATTCCACCATGGACAACACTGTATCCTAATTTCCTAGAATAAGTTCTAGGAAAGAAAA
>NW_008342003.1:338763-345344 GCF_000622305.1 Nannospalax galili | reverse complement strand
TAAACCATCTTCTGACTTCAAGCTTCCATGCCCTCCTTCCACACGGGATCATACTGCAACCCTGCCCAGCTGTGGTGACCAATGGGCAAGAGTCACTCCTTTGGGTCTTCCAGTCAGTGTCTTGTTTCCCATTTACACAGCAAAAGCCAAACTTCATGAAAAGTCAACTACTTAGTTTAAAAAGTTGTTTAGGGAGCTGGAGAGATGGCTTAGTGGTTATGAGCACTGGCTGATCTTGCAGAGGACCTGGGTTCAAATCCCAGCACCCACATGATGGCTAACAATCATCCGTAACTCCAGTTCCAGTGGATCTGACGTCCTCTTCTGACCTCCGTGGGCATTGCATGACCCAGGTGCACTTACCTACATGCAGTTTCCTAGAATAAGTTCTAGGAAAGAAAATAATAAATATTTTTTTAAAAAATAATAAAAAAAAGATGTCAGTTCCCCTTAGCTAACCTGTACTTAACAGCTTAATTCCAATTAAAAATACTGTCTAGTTTCTGTCAGGTACTATAGAAGCTGATTATCAAATGTGTGAGAGTAGCCAGCAAAACCTGGAATGACAGGCAGAAGAGCCTCTCCTATCCAAACACTAAAGCACACCACAGAAACACTGCAGATAAAACATGTTATCCTGGTGTCTGCAAAGGCGGAGAACTGTGCTTAGTGCATATGTGTATATCCTGGTGTCTGCAAAGGCGGAGAACTGTGCTTAGTGCATTTGTGTATATCCTGGTGTCTGCAAAGGCAGAGAACTGTGCTTAGTGCATATGTTTATATCCTGGTGTCTGCAAAGGCGGAGAACTGCTTAGTGCATATGTGTATAACCTGGTGTCTGCAAAGGCGGAGAACTGTGCTTAGTGCATATGTGTGTATCCTGGTGTCTGCAAAGGCGGAGAACTGCTTAGTGCATATGTGTATATCCTGGTGTCTGCAAAGGCAGAGAACTGCTTAGTGCATATGTGTATATCCTGGTGTCTGCAAAGGCAGAGAACTGCTTAGTGCATATGTGTATATCCTGGTGTCTGCAAAGGCAGAGAACTGCTTAGTGCATATGTGTATATCCTGGTGTCTGCAAAGGCAGAGAACTGCTTAGTGCATATGTGTATATCCTGGTGTCTGCAAAGGCAGAGAACTGCTTAGTGCATATGTGTATATCCTGGTGTCTGCAAAGGCAGAGAACTGCTTAGTGCATATGTGTATATCCTGGTGTCTGCAAAGGCAGAGAACTGCTTAGTGCATATGTGTATATCCTGGTGTCTGCAAAGGCAGAGAACTGCTTAGTGCATATGTGTATATCCTGGTGTCTGCAAAGGCAGAGAACTGCTTAGTGCATATGTGTATATCCTGGTGTCTGCAAAGGCAGAGAACTGCTTAGTGCATATGTGTATATCCTGGTGTCTGCAAAGGCAGAGAACTGCTTAGTGCATATGTGTATATCCTGGTGTCTGCAAAGGCAGAGAACTGCTTAGTGCATATGTGTATATCCTGGTGTCTGCAAAGGCAGAGAACTGCTTAGTGCATATGTGTATATCCTGGTGTCTGCAAAGGCAGAGAACTGCTTAGTGCATATGTGTATATCCTGGTGTCTGCAAAGGCAGAGAACTGCTTAGTGCATATGTGTATATCCTGGTGTCTGCAAAGGCAGAGAACTGCTTAGTGCATATGTGTATATCCTGGTGTCTGCAAAGGCAGAGAACTGCTTAGTGCATATGTGTATATCCTGGTGTCTGCAAAGGCAGAGAACTGCTTAGTGCATATGTGTATATCCTGGTGTCTGCAAAGGCAGAGAACTGCTTAGTGCATATGTGTATATCCTGGTGTCTGCAAAGGCAGAGAACTGCTTAGTGCATATGTGTATATCCTGGTGTCTGCAAAGGCAGAGAACTGCTTAGTGCATATGTGTATATCCTGGTGTCTGCAAAGGCAGAGAACTGCTTAGTGCATATGTGTATATCCTGGTGTCTGCAAAGGCAGAGAACTGCTTAGTGCATATGTGTATATCCTGGTGTCTGCAAAGGCAGAGAACTGCTTAGTGCATATGTGTATATCCTGGTGTCTGCAAAGGCAGAGAACTGCTTAGTGCATATGTGTATATCCTGGTGTCTGCAAAGGCAGAGAACTGCTTAGTGCATATGTGTATATCCTGGTGTCTGCAAAGGCAGAGAACTGCTTAGTGCATATGTGTATATCCTGGTGTCTGCAAAGGCAGAGAACTGCTTAGTGCATATGTGTATATCCTGGTGTCTGCAAAGGCAGAGAACTGCTTAGTGCATATGTGTATATCCTGGTGTCTGCAAAGGCAGAGAACTGCTTAGTGCATATGTGTATATCCTGGTGTCTGCAAAGGCAGAGAACTGCTTAGTGCATATGTGTATATCCTGGTGTCTGCAAAGGCAGAGAACTGCTTAGTGCATATGTGTATATCCTGGTGTCTGCAAAGGCAGAGAACTGCTTAGTGCATATGTGTATATCCTGGTGTCTGCAAAGGCAGAGAACTGCTTAGTGCATATGTGTATATCCTGGTGTCTGCAAAGGCAGAGAACTGCTTAGTGCATATGTGTATATCCTGGTGTCTGCAAAGGCAGAGAACTGCTTAGTGCATATGTGTATATCCTGGTGTCTGCAAAGGCAGAGAACTGCTTAGTGCATATGTGTATATCCTGGTGTCTGCAAAGGCAGAGAACTGCTTAGTGCATATGTGTATATCCTGGTGTCTGCAAAGGCAGAGAACTGCTTAGTGCATATGTGTATATCCTGGTGTCTGCAAAGGTGGAGAACTGTGCTTAGTGCATATGCGTATTTAGTGTAGAACAAAGCTCTCTCTGACTCACGACAAGTGGTCTAGTTTGTCTCTCCATTGCTGTGACAAAACACTCTGACCACTACCAACTTGGGGAGGAAAGGGTTTATTTGTCTTACATCTCCCAGGTCGCACACAGTTCATCAGGGAGCCCAAGGTAGGAACTCAGGGCAGGAGCCTGGACAGGAGCTGGAGCACAGGCCATGGAGGAACGCTGCTTACAGGCTTGCTCTCTTTGGCCCCTGCTCAGCCTGCTTTCTTATGCAACACAGGCCCACCTGCCCAGGGTGGCACCACCCACAGCGGGCTGGGCCATCCCACGTCACTCAACAATCAAGAAGATGCCCTCAGACATGGCCACAGGCCAGTTCAATGGAGATAAGTCCCCGATTGAGGCTCCCTCAACCCAGGTGTGTGAAGTTGACACTAAGGCCATCCAGCACAGCAAACGATGGTCCTCTAAAAAGTGATGTTGAAGTAGATTCAGAGCCATGTGGAGAAAAATCAAACGATCCTGTCCTCACATAATATTGCAGAAAAAAATCCAAATGTACTAGAGATAGAATGTAAGGAAGGAAAACACAAATGCTCTTCAACAAAACACACATGCTCATCTATAGCGCGGAAATGCAGAAAATACCCCAAAGCATGACTCCTATCCAGAAACAGCAAAAGAAAAAAGATAGATGCGTTCCCTTCTGTGTGGCAAAGAAAATCACTACGCAGAATAAAATTCATTGCAGAATTCAGCACTACCTTGTAATTTATGTCACCAAGTTTCTGAAAGTAAAGAAAGAAGAGACCATCCAGCTCAGGGAAGGATGAGCTGGCATAAATAATTTAACAAAAAGAAATGGAGAGAGCTCTTACACACTGAAGACATGCTCAGCCTCACTCATAATAGGAATGAAACCAATGCTCAGGTGCCATTCATCTACCACATTGGCAGACGCTCCGAGTCTTCTCACAGGCTCTGCTGGCAAAGCTCAAGAGACAGTCACTCTTCCACATTGTTATGGGAATGCACAATGAGAAGCCTTGAGTGGGGGGACACAGGACAGATGACAGAGCATGAAAACACTGACCCTTCCATTGAGTTATCCTAATTTTAGGACCCAAATGTATTCCAGGAAAGATAGTAAAAGACACAGGCACAATTCTCTTCCTTTATATACTTTAAGAACAAAAATTTAAATCTTACATGAACCCACTACAAGACAGCCAGTTTACCAGCATGCTCACGGGAAGAGTTTCTCTGGCACTGTGACTGATTTTCTGGATCTAGTGTGGACTGTTAACAACTACATGGTTTGGGGAACGTCCTGTGACACCCGGAGCCACAGCCCTGACCCACACCCACTAGATGCCACTGACCTCCCTCCTTGCAGTTGTGACAACAAAAATTGCCTCCTGATACTTGAAGTGAAATTCATACCATTTGGGAAACAAAATTAATTTTGTGTTAATCATAGTTTCTAATGTTGAGATAAAGTGAAACAGCGTGGTAGGGACAAGTGTTGGCTACAATGTGTTAACAAGACAGATGAGAGGCTATAGGTTTTAATAAAGGCTATCTGTAGGAGAGAAGGGAGCAGAAAAGCTAAACTCCTTTAAGCTAATCTTTGGCAACTTCATACATATGTGTCATATCCCCCATGATTCTCTCTATCCCCCTCCCAGTCCCTCTGAACAAGACCTTCCCAACAAGACCTCCTACCTTCATGCAATTTTTAATACAGTGATAAGCCAAACTTCTCTGAACACAAATTTTGGTAAATTTTACTTTGATACCTTTACATATGATGTAA
Source organism: Nannospalax galili (assembly GCF_000622305.1). NCBI lineage: Eukaryota > Metazoa > Chordata > Mammalia > Rodentia > Spalacidae > Nannospalax > Nannospalax galili. The sequence goes on along the minus strand of NW_008342003.1, from coordinate 340,730 downwards.
AATAAAATTTATTGTTGAAAAAGCAAGTGTATAAGCTAAGCTTGCCTCCAAATGTGTCTTACATCTTTCCTTCTTCAATAACTACCTTAAACTGAGTATGCTTAGTGATGTGCTCATTAAATATGCATGCTGGGAGAACTGTCTTCCCCTAAGTGTTAGCCTACGTGCACACATCTAGGTGCCAAAGTAAAGTTGCCACGCTCCCTTTGTTTAGCAAGGCGTTGCTTTGGAAATAACTCCTGTTCTCCCCTTATCTGGCACAGGTAATAAGTATTCCTCCACTCTTAAAAAGGGTCTAAAATTTGGAAGTAAATGGAAGCAAATGATCTTAATTGTGAATCTAATTGCAGAGAATTATCTTGAGTGATGTCAGTCATCAAACTCAACTTTGTATTCCTGGCTGGGTTCACGTCAGGAATAAGCAAGCTAAAAAATAACATCAAGTGTTTTGGATAACCATAATCACAATGGAGCAATAGCAGAAATACTAGTTTCATTGTTCTGAGACTTTAATGTTTATATTTCAAATAAAACAGTGACTAATTTTCATGTTGTTGAACATGGAAATGTAAATGTGGGTAAGAGAAGAAACAACGCCATCAGGACAGACATCGAGTTGGAAATGTCACTATGAACTCAGGACATTAAAAAATTATTTTCTAATTTTTTCCAGTGAAGAAAATCAAAACTTAACAGTTGATCTATGAACACTAGACATCTTTAAATATCATTTCTAACTAAAAGGAAATCAAGGCCCTTTTTGAGAAATGGATATAAGATTTGAGCAGAAACTGTTCGAGACAATTCTGAATAAATAGCACCACTTGCAATTATCAGAAAACCGGAGAGTTGGCTGGGAATCCAGCTCAGTGGTAAACAGCTTACCTATCATGGCAGAGCTCTAGATTAAATCTCCAGCAACTATAGATGACAGATAGTTAGGCAGATAGATGATAGGTAGGTAGGTAGGTAGATATAGATAGATACATAGATACATAGATAGATTAGATGATAGATAGATAGATAGATAGATAGATAGATAGATAGACATAGATAGATGATAGATAGATAGATGATTAGATGATAGATAGATAGATAGATAGATAGATGATTAGATAGATAAATAGATAGATGATAGATAGATAGATAGATGATTACATAGATAGATAGATGATCGATAGATAGATGATAGATAGATAGAAAGATGATTACATAGATAGATGATAGATGATAGATAGATAGATAGATAGATGATTACATAGATAGATGATAGATAGAAAGATTACATAGATGATAGATAGATAGATGATAGATAGATAGATAGATAGATAGATAGATAGATAGATAGATAGATGATTACATAGATAGATAGGTAGATACATAGACAGATAGATAGATAGAAAGATAGATACATAGATAGCTAGATAGATAGATAGATAGATAGATAGATGATTACATAGATAGATAGGTAGATACATAGACAGATAGATAGATAGAAAGATAGATACATAGATAGCTAGATAGATAGATAGATAGATAGATAGATGATTACATAGATAGATAGGTAGATACATAGACAGATAGATAGATAGAAAGATAGATACATAGATAGCTAGATAGATAGATAGATAGATAGATAGATGATTACATAGATAGATAGGTAGATACATAGACAGATAGATAGATAGAAAGATAGATACATAGATAGCTAGATAGATAGATAGATAGATAGATAGATGATTAGATAGATAGATAGATAGATAGAAAGATGATTACATAGATAGATGATAGATAGAAAGATTACATAGATGATAGATAGATAGATGATAGATAGATGATAGATAGATTGATGATAGATACATACATACATAGATGATAGATAGATGATAGATAGATACATACATGATAGATATATGATAGATAGATGATAGATAGATAGATAGATAGATAGATAGATAGATAGATGA
>NW_008342003.1:323903-338588 GCF_000622305.1 Nannospalax galili | reverse complement strand
TGCATGCATCAAGCTGTTCGGTAGCACTGGATTGGGCCATTCCCTGTTTAAAAAGATTGTAGCACTTGATAAGACCATTGGCAAACAACATCTGAATGTACATGTCAAACATACAGCATTTGTGAAATCTTTCAAGTATTTAAAAATCCACTATAGATGATAGATGATTAGATAGATGATAGATAGATAGATAGATAGATAGATAGATAGATAGAAAAATAGATGATGGATAGACAGATACAAAGATGATTACATAGATAGATGATAGATAGAAAGATGATTACGTAGATGATAGATAGATAGATGATAGATGATAGATAGATGATAGATAGATAGATAGATAGATAGATAGATAGAAAGATAGATGATGGATAGACAGATAGAAAGATGATTACATAGATAGATAGATGATAGATAGATAGAAAGATGATTACGATGATAGATAGATAGATATATGATAGATAGATAGATAGATGATAGATAGATAGATAGATGATAGATACATAGATGATAGATGATAGATACATAGATGATAGATACATAGATACACAGATACATAGATGATTGATAGAGAGATAATAAATAGTTAACTAAAAGGAAGGGGGAAAGAGGGAAGAAAGAATGGAATCAGAGTACCAGGACTGTGTCAGAAAATCTCAAGATACAACCTAAAGACACTCTCACTGGCCAGGGAGGATTATGCATCAATAACTATGGATTAAAGCCATCAGATGTGATTAACTTGCTAGAGCACAATTTTCATCATTGGTCACGTTCACTGCAACTAAGGAAACATCTTCAGCTGAAGCAAGGGAGAGAATGAATGCCTGACCTGCCCTTCTGTACGCAGTGACCGGGGCTGAGGAGTCTTTTTCACAGAATATTTCCAGTTAACAAATGAAGGAAGGAGGACAGAATCAAAGCGTAACTGATTTTGGAATTTTCTCAGATTAACGTGACATATTTGATGGTCACCAATGGTTGCTAATATCCTAGAATAAGGGAAAAAAACAGATGGCATACATCACTAAAGCACATTGCATCACCCAGGAAGGATGTTTGTCAAAATAAATAAAGGGACTTGAACCTAAATCTCATCACACCTCCTAGACCACACTATCAATTTATAACAAATGTGAGGGACAGACAGTCATGTTGAGTAAAACCACAGATATGGCGTGAATAAAATTCAGACTGAGACCTAGAGAGAAAATATCTCATTCTCTTCACCACTAGTCATCGCCACAGGGGAAAAAAATCACAAGGAGATAAAGAGGCGGAAGGAGAATCTATAAATTAAATACAATGAAAGTCACGACAAGCAAATGCAATGTTTGGATCTTATTTGTATTTCCTGGTTAAAATAAACATATATAAATGCATATATATGCATACATATACACACACAATGTATATACAAACAGAAATCTGAGCATAGATTAAGTATTTAACCCTAAGAAATGACTTTTCTAGATGCACTTACAGTCATTCTGCCGTGGGCAGTTGTGAGTGTATCTGTGTTTATTCTGAGACCCTACCTTCTAGAGACACAGAAATGATACAATAGGCTGAGATTTGCTTCAGAACAATGTGTAATGGCAGGTGGGGATAATTAGAAAGACAGATGAAGCCGATTGGCCATGATTTGATCACTGCTGAAGCTGAGTGATGGACCTGGGAGCTCCCTTTCACACTCCACTTCTACAGCTGCCTGGAAAGCTCCGTAACAAGGTGCCTCGTGAAGGGAAAATTGATCACTTCATGTTGTAGCTACTGCAAGCATGTTTTAGGCGTGTCCTCTCCCAGCTAAAGGACAACCAGAGGGTGAGGACCTGTGGTTGGGCCGCTCCGGCTGCATCGAATCCCCTTCAGTCACCTCCTCTCTTCACTTTGCGTCCTATTTGTATTAATTACTTTTTTCATTGTTGTGAGAAAAACACCTGACTGAAGTAACAAGGAAGGAAAGGTTCATTTTGCCTTACGGTGTGAGGGGTACAGTCCACCGTGACAGGAAGGCATGGTGGCAGGAGTGTGAGGCAGGCGTGTCACATTTAGTCAGATAGCAGAGACGAAGGCTCAGCTGCTTCTTTTTCCTTTCATCCGGATAGTCTGGGATCCCAGCTCATGGGCTGGTACTCCACATTCAGGAGGGTCTTCCCTCCCCAATTAAACCTCTCTGGAACACCCCTAATGACACATCAACAGTGTGTCTCCTAGGGGATTCCCAGTCGAGGTAAGATGACAGAGAAGACTGATGTCCCCACACTGATGCTAAATCAGTCCACCAGGAGAAGCAACCATAGAAAGAACTTAATACAAACCTCCAAATGAAGGTCACCTTGTGGCCATTTACATGATGCCTCGGTACAGCTGCTCAATTGACGATGAGATTATCGATCTGCTCATAGTCTACGCTCCTGCTAATGTGAATGATAGTTTATTGTCAGCCACTTAATGGCAGTGTTTTTACTAGAGAGCTTCCTACATGTTGAGATAGCCGAGGGACTGGGATCCAAGGACGCAGAGAGGGAAAGGACAGAGGGGCCTCTCATTAGCAGTGAGTGATTTGTGCATAGCAGGCCGTTCTCATCACTGTTGTCTTCTTTAACTACAGGTATTCATCAAAGTGTTGGATAATAATGATAACGGCCCAGAATTCTCCCAGCCGAGTTATGATGTGACAGTCTCTGAAGACCTGCTTCCAGATACAGAGATACTGCAGATCGAAGCCACAGACAGAGATGAGAAACACAAGCTGAGCTATGCCATCCACAGTAGCATCGACTCCATCAGCATGAGGAAGTTCCGCATCGACCCCAGCACAGGTGTGCTCTACACAGCAGAGAGGCTGGACCACGAGGCCCAGGACAAGCACATCCTCAACATCATGGTAGGACCAGAATCCTAATTTGCCCTCCTGACAAAACCATCAACCAAACACAGCACATATCTGAGTCTTCAGAGGCCAAGGCATTCAGATTTTGTAAACAGAAATACATCTGGCCTTTACACTGCCAGGCTGCATTTGGATCTGTTCTTAGATAGCAAGTCCCTATTCTCTACCAAACCCGAAATATTAGAGAAGTTCTACAGATACTGTCTGGAAAGCTGCTGACAGATGGGTTACAGAGGAGAACAGCACACCATGTTTCCAGACTCTGGGGTGGTTTGTAGCCAGAAGACTGTGTGGAAAAGTTTAAAAGACGTCTCTTGAGAAGTTCCTCATAAAGGTGGTCATTGCACAGCTCACACATGCGCAGTCCTTGTTCAGCTACCCCAGTTTATGGCGCATTGCATTGGTGTTGGACCTACTGGTAATACTAGCAAACAAAAGAGATCTCAACACACATGCAGCCTTCAGAGACTGTCAGGTCTGAATCCTATCCACTCATAGTCCTTCAAATTATGAAGAAGTTGCTTTGCCTTTAAAGTGAGGACTGGATAATCCATACAGTAGAGAGAAAAGATGAATAAGAATTGTTTCTGATTAATTTATAGCCTATGATCTGTCCCTGTAAAGATCCAAGAACTCCTTTCGTGCACAGCCTCTGCCTATCAGAGCTCCGTTGTATTCCTTTAAGACCAGGGCAGGTAACAGAGAATTAATCTTGTGCACTGACTGGCTTTGCAAAGCACCAAAAATTATGAGTTCCCAAGCAGTTGAAATGCCAGCTACCAGCTCCTCCTTTCCCTTCACTAGAAGTCTTCCTGGGCATGAGGTAATCTGAGTGTTACACCCTCAGCTGTGGTTTCCAGATAAGACCCCGGGGACAGAATGGGCAGCTGACCGAGGCTACCTGGTGTGCTGCTCCGGCCATTCATTCATTCATTCATTCACAGATATTCTTCAGAACATACTGTGCACTGAGCACTGCTGTAAGCACTGAGATAGGCTAAGTCCCTTCACCCTTGAGACTAGCTTTCGATTGGAGCTGGATCTGCTCTCAAGAATCTCCAAACTGAGGAATTGAGCACCATCTTTGTACGTAGCAGACTAAGCTGCAGAAAGTCAGCCTGCCACACTGACCATGCTGGCTTTGCATGTTTTCTTCAAGAGCGGAAACCTCATGCTGGGACTGAGTCCATCCTCACAACTCTGCAGGCCATCTCTGCCCATTATTTTCTCAGCAAACTCACAGTCCAGTTTGGTCATCCTCTCCCGCTTCTCTGTAGCCAATAGCTTAGACGCCATCTCTGGAGGCCTCCTGAAGCCAAGCTGCCCAGTTGTTTGGCTCAGTCCTTCCTTCTAGTGACTGGTCATGAAGGCACTATCCTCTTCAACGACTCCTTTGTATATTTTCCAATTTCTTCACATTTCTCTGAAGTTAATGAAGTTTAAAAGCGAACAAGCCAAGAGAGCATGCTCCGTCAGTGCTGTGTCAGTTAACCCCAGAGCCCTGCGGCTAAAGAAGAGACGATTGTTTATAAGTTTCTTAATATGCAATTCAGGGGAGTTTTAAAGCCACTGGGCGAATTTGCCTAATAAAATCATTGAGGGGCTCAACCTAAAAAGTTGAGATTGACTGTGTCTCTCCTAGCTCTGGGCCATTCTCTCCTGAGTGTGTCATATGTCACCAACACCATCATTTTGTTGCCACTTTTTCTCGTTATTTTGTCAGGAAGTTGAGCATTTGGTGAGGTTTCTCTTCCTACTCACCCCGAGGGCATTTGTAATTCATCCCAAGCTGACTCCTAACCTCTGGGTATCAGGCCCATCCCTTGGTCCCTTGGCTTGCTTGACTCTAATCTTCCTGAAAGTGGTGAATGTCTAATTCATGACAGGACCACTAGACTTAAGCTAGAGAGCTGACATAATAAATATTAGTTGAATGAATGAATGAATGAATGAATGAATGAATGAATGGCAATGCCAACATTATATTCATTAATTCCACCCCTTAGAAGAGTCCCCAGCTAGTCTTCCATGAACAAGGTACATATACATAACAAGGGGACATGGCTGTGCTGCGTGAGGGAACCCACAGGCGAACTGGGTTTGTGCTTACCCAGTCTTCAATCAAAGACAAAGGCCGGACACCCAGGGAAACCATCCAGATGCTCTTGGCTGGCTCACAGTCACTCTCTTTCTTGGTCAAACCACCATTTGTTGAGCCAGTAGTTGTGCAGGACTGGGTCAAGCACTTTGCGTGCGTAATCTCGCATTGTCTCCATGACAGATGTAGCCCTGTGCATTCTTTGCAATTTATGTTTTCAGTCCTGCTGTTTCTTGTATTTTACCTCAAGGTCAGAGACCAGGAGTTTCCTTACCGAAGAAACTTGGCCCGAGTCATTGTGAACGTGGAGGATGCTAACGACCACAGTCCTTATTTTACCCACCCCCTGTATGAAGCCTCTGTGTTTGAATCCGCTGCTCTAGGATCGGCTGTTCTGCAAGTGACGGCTCTGGACAAAGACAAAGGGGAAAATTCGGAGCTCATATACTCCCTAGAGGCAGGTGAGAGCCCCCACTGCCGAGCCCATGTGCTGCGTGGCATCCCGCCTGGCGGCACATCCCACCATATAGTCAGATCTGCCACTGCCTCTCCAAGGGAAGGTTTTAGCCATCAACCTACCCATTTGTGTGATGATGCAACTTTATAGTTTTTGCATTTCAGTACTGATGGCAAGGGAAGCGTTTCCTTCACTGCATTCAATCTCGGCTTCTTCTGAAATGTGATGAGTTCAGTGGCCTGAACCCATAAGCCAACAAGCCATGGCCCCAGACTAAAACAACCGAAATTGCATCACCTGAGGGATGCTGGGCTGTTCTGTGAATTGAGTCTCAGGTGTATTGGTTCACTTGCCAGCAGGCGGGCTGCAGAATTTGGAAGTCTCTGAAGGCCCACCATTAGCACAGCACGCTTTGCATCCATTGGAGGCTATCTGAGCAACAGAGCAGTTTAGCTCTGGAGCCTGATCTTCTTGCTTAACCAGACAGATAATTAAGTACAGGCACTTATGTTAAATTTTAGATATTTTAGAGAGCAGCTAAAATGTATCTGTGAGACAAAAATCATAGTTTACTGATGGAGCCAAAAACCATAATAAAAATGAATTCCTGAGCCAAAGAAGGGGCTGCAAATCTAAAAATGACAAATCTCTTTTATCTTCTCAGTTTTCCTTCCCCATCTGGTCGTTTTTCAATATTCAAACTGCACATTCCCGAAGCATTCTGCAGGACCCTGCCTGCGGTGCCCGGAGCAGATGCTCCCCTTCCACCAGCAGTGGGAAGGTGCTTCTTCCCTTTACTTCAATGTGGAGCCTTTTAGAGAGCAGCTGAGTTGAAATAGATGTGCTAGGAGGCCAGTTTGGGGCAGGAAATTTGAACAAAAGAAAAGCCAGTAGCCTTCTACAGAAGCCCCTCATGGACTGACGGTGTAGACCTATGTCTGAGGTTAGACACTCAGATGTTTAAGTGGTCAGTGTTGATGTCGTAGTGTGAGAAAAGAAAACTGGTAAGATGTTGGTCTCTAATGGCCACAAGCCTCAGCAGCTCCCCTCATTACTGTTCTGGGTTTCCAGAGGTTGAAACCTATTCCGAAATGCTAGCTGATAACTCTTGCTTACCACAGAATACTGTCATTACGTCACTAAGTAATCCTTGATCTCTGCTTCCACAAATAAGGAAACTCAGAAATCAACATTTAAATGGCATCGCAGACAAGCCAGCATCTGGTCCAACACCTTTCTGTCCTCCTAGGCTTCCGTCTCACCTGCTCCTGCTCCTTTTCCCTGGACTCATCCGTGTGTGTCACCTCACGGCCTTGTAAACATTTGGATATAAGGCTTGGTCATTTTCAATCCATGTATCCCTCTGTCAACCAGCCGATTACATTTATAAGATTACTACTTTACTTTTCTTAGTCAGATGATTTTTACACCAATTTGGAGGTTCCTGAGGAATAATTTAGCTTTCATCCACCTGAAAACATTCACTTGAGTTTTTACCGCCATGACTACAGCATCAGGCTCAGTCATTTTCTTAAAAATTGACTAAAACAAAAGAGAAAAGCTATTTCCTTAAAAAACATCTTTTACATAGAAAACCTAAATTTCCAGAAAAACCACAGGAATGATTGCCATCTCGAAAAATAGCCTTTGATTGTATGTACGAGAGTCTAATGGGATTACAGTGTGCTTGCATCACGAACCTGTCACAGCTAGACAGCCCCTTCCAGACACACAGCCCTACCCTGGCCCTGGCCCAGCCACTGCAGAGCAGCCGAGCCCACTCCTTCTCAGATGATGGGAACAGACACATCCTAGAGGCTTCGGGGTGCTAAAGCAATGACAGTGTTGTGTAAAATGCTGGGTTTTATTGAACTTGTCTAGAGAACCTCAGATAAGGCAGATTTTATTCTGTGTCCCGGTGGCTGTACATTTCCTGTCTGTTGCCTCTGAAGTATCTACTGAAGCTTTTGTTTGGAAGTGAAGGACTGAGGCCAAGTTCTATAAATTTGGGATTGGGGTTTGGTGCTGTTGGTTCTAAAGCAGCAAAACAGAAGGAAACGGGGTAGGAACATCTGGATCCTACGGGCATTAAACATCAGCTTTTTATCTGACCTCCTGGTCACTCCACTAATAATACTGAGCCCTCTGCTTGTGGTACCACATAAGTGACCAGTGGAGGAGCACAGCCAGACCCATTGCCAAAAGCCTACAAGGAAGTCATAGATTCCAAGAAAACCATCAGAGGTTACTTTCCAAAGACTCACAAATGTGAATAAATAGGCAGTGGAGTCGAGTCCCAGAGAAGGATAGATATGTTGAAGAGGGAAAGAGCTAGAAGGTCCGGCCTGGACCTGACATGGAAGGACGGTCACCTGGAAGGGTGAAGGATGTGGGTTGGCTGCAAAGGGACAGCAGGACTACGGAGGTCAAGTGGAGGCCAAAAGCTGCCATGCCTTCCCTCCTGCTGTGAAAGTCTGTCGGCTTAGAGTCGGGGAGGAAAGTACCTTTACAGAAAGGGTTGGTCTTTCTAAAAGATCTTAAAGGTCATCTCGTAATTTCTCCATTGTAACTCATTTCTCCATCAATCTCTGTATTTTAGGGAACACGGGGAACACATTTAAGATCGAGCCAGTCCTGGGCATCATCACTGTTTCCAAAGAGCCAGACATGACGACCATGGGCCAGTTTGTCCTGTCAGTCAAAGCCACAGATCAAGGCTCCCCACCAATGTCTGCCACTGCAATCGTACGCATCTCTGTCACCATGTCTGATAATTCCCACCCCAAGTTCACTCACAAAGACTACCAAGCAGAGGTCAATGAAAATGTTGATATGGGAACTTCTGTCATCCTGATCTCTGCCATCAGCCAGTCGACTCTTGTTTACGAAGTCAAAGATGGAAACAATGATGGGGTCTTTACCATAAATCCGTACTCTGGAGTCATCACCACTCGGAAGGCTCTGGATTACGAGCATACCTCCTCCTATCAACTCATCATCCAGGCCACTAACATGGCGGGCATGGCTTCCAATGCCACGGTCAGTGTCCAGGTTATAGATGAAAACGATAACACCCCAGTGTTTCTCTTTTCTCAGTACTCGGGCAGCCTGAGCGAGGCTGCCCCCATCAACAGCATCGTCAGGAGCCTGGATAACAGCCCACTGGTGATCCGAGCCACCGATGCCGACAGCAACCAGAACGCACTACTGGTATACCAAATTGTAGAGGCCACAGCCAAGAAGTTCTTCACAGTGGACTCCAGCACAGGGGCCATCAGGACAATAGCCAACCTAGACCATGAGGCCATTGCACATTTCCACTTCCACGTGCACGTGAGGGACAGTGGGAACCCCCAGCTGACGGCAGAGAACCCTGTGGAGGTCAACATCGAGGTGACAGATGTGAATGATAACCCTCCAGTCTTCACTCAGGCTGCGTTTGAGACTGTCTTACTTCTCCCCACCTACGTTGGAGTGGAGGTTCTGAAAGTTAGTGCCACAGACCCGGACTCTGAGGTGCCTCCTGAACTGACATACAGCCTCATGGAAGGCAGTGCAGATCATTTTCTAATGGACTCAAACAGAGGAGTGCTCACCATAAGAAACAATAACCTCTCCAAAGATCACTACATGCTGATAGCCAGGGTGTCTGATGGGAAGTTCTACAGCTCTGCCATGGTCACCATCGTGGTTAAAGAAGCCTTGGACAGTGGCCTCCACTTCACACAAAGCTTTTACTCCACCTCTATCTCAGAGAACAGTACAAACATAACCAAAGTTGCTATTGTCAATGCAGTTGGAAACCGCCTTAATGAGCCCTTAAAATACAGCATCTTAAACCCAGGAAATAAATTCAAGATAAAATCTACCTCAGGGGTCATTCAGACCACGGGAGTGCCCTTTGACCGTGAAGAACAGGAATTGTACGAGTTGGTGGTAGAAGCCAGCCGAGAGTTAGACCATTTGCGAGTGGCGAGGGTGGTGGTCAAGGTTAACGTTGAGGACGTCAACGATAACGCTCCTGTCTTTGTGGGCCTCCCTTACTATGCCGCCGTGCAGGTTGATGCTGAGCCCGGGACTCTGATCTACCAGGTGACAGCCATCGACAAAGATAAAGGTCCCAATGGAGAGGTGACCTACGTCCTGCAAGATGACTACGGCCACTTTGAAATCAACCCTAATTCAGGGAATGTGATTTTAAAAGAAGCATTCAACTCTGACCTGTCCAACATTGACTATGGGATCACCATCCTCGCCAAGGATGGTGGAAGTCCACCTCTTTCCACATCTGTGGAACTGCCCCTCACCATTGTGAACAAAGCCATGCCTGTATTTGATAAGCCCTTTTATACAGCATCCATCAAAGAAGATGTCCCCATGGACACCCCCATTCTCAGCATCAATGCCACCAGCCCTGAAGGCCAGGGCATCATATACCTCATCACTGATGGGGATCCCTTCAAACAGTTTAATGTCGACTTCGACACTGGGGTCCTGAAAGTCATCGGTCCTTTGGATTATGAAGTTACGTCTCTTTATAAGTTGACAGTGAGAGCCAGTGATGCTCTTACTGGTGCCAGGGCTGAGGTGACCGTGGACCTGCTAGTGGATGACGTCAATGACAACCCTCCTGTTTTTGACCAGCCCATTTACAATACAACATTATCTGAATCATCTCTCATTGGGACACCTGTCCTGCAAGTTCTCTCTACTGATGCAGACTCAGAAAACAACAAAATGGTGCATTATCAGATTGTCCAAGATACCTATAACAGCACAGATTTCTTCCATATAGACAGCTCAAGTGGCTTAATCCTGACAGCCAGGATGCTGGACCATGAGTTGGTACAAGACTGCACTTTGAAAGTCAGAGCAACAGATAATGGCTTCCCATCTCTGAGCAGCGAGGTCCTGGTGCAGATCCACATCTCTGACATCAATGACAACCCCCCAGTGTTTAATCAGCTCATTTATGAATCCTATGTGAGTGAATTAGCCCCTCGGGGTCATTTTGTAACCTGTGTACAAGCCTCAGATGCAGACAGCTCTGACTTTGACCGGTTGGAATACAGCATTTTATCCGGGAATGACAGGACCAGCTTTCTGATGGACAGCAGGAGCGGCATCATCACACTGTCCAGCCACCGGAAACAGCGCATGGAGCCTCTGCATAGTCTCAATGTGTCTGTGTCTGACGGGCTGTTCACCAGCACTGCCCAGGTGCACATCAGGGTCCTCGGGGCCAACTTGTATAGCCCTGTCTTTTCACAAAGCACATACGTAGCTGAAGTAAGAGAGAACGCACCTGCTGGGACCAAAGTCCTCCACGTCCGAGCCACAGATGGGGACCCAGGAACCTATGGCCAGATCAGCTACACCATCATCAATGACTTTGCCAAGGATCGATTCCTCATAGACAGCAACGGGCAGGTCGTGACGACAGAAAGACTAGACCGAGAAAACCCTCTGGAGGGAGACGTTAGTATTTATCTGAGGGCTCTGGATGGTGGAGGGAGAACCGCATTCTGTACTGTGAGGGTGATCGTGGTGGATGAGAATGACAACACCCCTCAGTTCATGATGGTGGAATACAGAGCCAGCGTCAAGGCGGATGTGGGAAGAGGCCATTTGGTCACTCAAGTTCAAGCTGTGGATCCAGACGACGGAGCAAATTCCAGGATTACCTATTCTCTCTACAGTGAGGCCTCAGTCTCAGTGGCTGACCTCCTGGAAATCGATCCTGACAATGGCTGGATGGTGACCAAGGGCAGTTTTAACCAGCTGAGAAATACAGTACTGTCCTTCTTTGTGAAAGCAGTGGACGGGGGCATCCCAGTCAGGCACTCCCTCATACCTGTCTACATCCATGTGCTGCCCCCTGAAACGTTCCTGCCTTCATTTACCCAGTCTCAGTATTCCTTCACCATTGCAGAAGACACAGCTATTGGAAGCACCGTGGATACCCTGAGGATTCTGCCCAATCAGAGTGTCCGGTTCAGCACAGTAAATGGAGAACGACCAGAGAATAACCAAGGGGCCGTGTTCATCATAGAACAAGAAACAGGTACTATCAAACTGGACAAGCGCCTTGACCACGAAGTCAGCCCAGCTTTCCACTTTAAAGTAGCAGCTACCATCCCCTCAGACAAGGTAGACATTGTGTTCACTGTGGATGTGGACGTGAAGGTGCTGGATCTGAATGACAACAAGCCAGTCTTTGAAACGTCAAGCTATGACACCATCATAATGGAAGGGATGCCTGTCGGCACCAAGCTCGCCCAGGTGAGAGCCATCGACATGGACTGGGGAGCCAATGGGCAGGTCACTTACTCCCTGCACTCAGATTCCCATCCTGAAAAGATAACAGAAGCGTTCAGTATTGACAGCAACACGGGATGGATCAGTATGCTGAAGGACCTGGACCACGAGACAGACCCCGCAGTCTCCTTCTCCGTGGTGGCTTCCGACCTTGGAGAGACTTTCTCTCTTTCTTCCATGGCTTTGGTCTCTGTCAAGGTGACAGATATAAATGACAATGCACCAGTCTTTGCCCATGACGTGTACCGAGGGATCGTAAAGGAGAGCGACCCGCCGGGGGAGGTGGTAGCCGTTCTTAGCACCCTGGATAAAGACACTTCTGACATAAATCGCCAAGTGAGCTACCATATTACAGGTAAGTCTTTTCATACGGTTTTACTGTGTGCTCTGCTGACTGAAGACGGGGGTGGTGGCAACCGTGACAGAAGGACAAGCGGGGACTGGATGTGATGAAGCTTCTGGCTGGGAATGAGGTGTCTGAGTAGAACTGTCCTCATCTGGGTCTTCGTTCAACTGTGTTCTACAGCATTCTTACGTAAATTGGCACCAGTCTTAGAGTCCGTCCTTACCACCGTGCAGAGGAATGAGCCACGAATGAGCCAAATATTTTAACTGAAGAAATCAAAATCATAGCTCTTTTCAGTGGGAAGAGATGTTTTTAAACTGTAATCCCTTTTCTTCTTAGTGCTAAAAAGTGTATGATCCCGGTCAGTTTCAAATGTTAGTTCTATAATGACATACATATGTAAATTAGAAGTCACAGATTGACCTTCTGCTGATAAATCCTAAATTATACCGCAAAACCAAAGGATATTTCTTCCAAAAGCCTGTTTTCATGGAGCCCTTTTCTGTCCTCCCCAACAAGTTCAACAGCGAGGTCACCCGAGTGCACAGAAATGCCACATTGCCCTGTGGGGCTGTGGGATTCACACCAGAGTGGAAAGGTGGTCTGTCCCCTGCTTGGGGCAGCTCTCTGGGGTGACCAAGTTCCAGCAATGAAGAGGAAAGTATCAGTAGTACGGGGAGAAATGGGGGCTGTCTTCCTAAAGCCATGTGGGCTGGAAGCTAAAATTTTGATGCTGTGACTTTCAGGGCCAGAACACAAGGCAAGTGCTGAAAGAGTTTAAACAACCCATCGGTGCTTGTAGTCAGGTGGTTCTCCCTTTAGAAAATCTACGTTATTCTGAGTGAAAAACGAATTAATTAGAATGCCCTTAGGACGCTGAATCTGCTTAAGTACGTTAGTGGAAAAGTTAATTAATCACTGCAGAATAAGATCCACAGTAGAGCAAGCGAACACGTGATGCCGGGGATTGCCACACAGCCCTGGCTCTTCTCTTCTTCTAACAGACTGTCTCCTGATGGCATTTCCTGTTCAGGAACACTTGATGTGTTTTATGTTTCTCTAATACCTATCTTTTCCCATTAAAATATGTATTTCTGTAGTTAAAATCTAAAACGTTGTGGTAGAGACAGGGAGAATGGACCAAGGCTCTCAGCCCTTTGCATTTAGTTTCAAGGAGAAAAAGACATTGTGAGGGATCCTTTTGTATTTGGAAGAATTGTTAAATACCCAGCCTTAATTATTTCCACATAGTCTCTGAATTCTCAATAGATGATTTAAAAGACCAGCCCGTCGACTTCACCCAAATAATGAGCACTGAGTAGCTTAAAGCTACTGTTACTATTAGTAGGGCCAACCGCCGACCGATTTTAATTAGATTTAAGTTTTGCTCTTGATGTAGCACAAGTTGACTCTGCTGCCTCAGAGTAACAAAGGACCATTAATCATTTTATGTAACAAAGAAATGGTGTGGGCCTGCCTACACAGAAAGCATTTAATAGAGAGGTTAAATCTGTGTGCAGTGAAATAATATTCAACTAAAGCACAATTGAATCCTAGCCAGCGGTGGTGGAAAGTGATATCCAAGGAGGGTTTTCTCAGTCGCCACCACTGACATCTGAGGCTGGATAGGTCTGTCTTGTGGGAGACTGTTCTTTGTAAATTGTTAGGCGTTTAACTGCCAGAGTTGGACCCCAAACCCACTAGATTCCAGTAGCACATAGAATCACTGCCATCCTGTGATAAACAAAATGTCTTCATGTGCTGGAAAATCCTCCAGAAATTGGGCACCGTTTCCCCGTGAAGAACCAGTGCCCTGGAGGAGTAGTGAGCCTTCTGTATGAGTTGGGTCATTTCTCCTGTGGTTTCCCCAAAATACAGAGACCCAGGGACTGACCATCTCCCCCCGAGGGCACTGGGACTCAGTTCTATCTCATCCCACAAGGTCTCCTTGCAGACGCACAGTGTTTGCCCTTTGATGGTGGTTACTGTTTAAGATTGTTTATACGAAAGCGAGCTGGTTCCAGCCTTACAGTGAAGTGCTTTTCTTATCTTTTGTTTATTGTGTTTAAAGATAAATTTGGAAACATTCGTTTGTTGGTTTTTCGAGACAGGGACAAGGTCTTACTATGAGACCCAGTCAGGCCTCAAACTCATGATCTTCCTGTCTCCCCCTCACAGTGCCGGCTTCACGGGTGTGTATTCCAAGCCTGGCTTCACATCAAAATTTTGAACAATTTATTCAACAAAGGGGAAATCGTGAATTGAGCAGCTCCAGGGTGTTCAGGGCACTGTCAAAGGGGGTGTGAGAGGAAGATGCTTATAAGACGCTCATGCAAGAGAAACCGAAAAAGTATTTTATGGGTTAAGGTTGAACAGTAACTTTCTAGTTCCCAGCAGAGACTAGTTGGTGAGTTCTTAGTTGGTAAAGGTTAAGTTTCAGTTTATCATTTATACCAGATAGGGGTTGGTTACAGCCACAGGAGCCCAGGGCACTGGTGTCACCTCAGCTTAATGGCCTCCTACTTGGCTATCTCATCTGTTGATGACCTTCCTCTCTATTACTTGAGCCT
>NW_008342003.1:306738-323403 GCF_000622305.1 Nannospalax galili | reverse complement strand
GCCTCTTGAGACCTAGTGGAAAGACAGTTGTGTCATCCTGAGGAGTCGATTGATGGTTCACAGTTTGAATTTGATTATCTTTAAGGGGAACTAAACAAAAGATCATCACTGGCTTCTCTAAGTGGATTTTATTCTCCTGGAAAGTTCCTGTTTTCCTTTCTACACAAACTGAGCCTGTAAACATCATGCCTTTCTTCAGGAGAAGCCAGGGGAGTCTCCGCTGTTTTTGGAACCAAAGCTACAGTGTGAGGGCACCTGGGTGCTCCCGCAGGGACTCCCATGTGGGCAGCCTGCTGTCAGTTCTCAGAAGCTGTTTCCATTGCAGGTGGGAACTCCCGAGGACGGTTTGCCCTGGGCCTGGTGCAGAGTGAGTGGAAGGTCTATGTGAAGAGACCTCTGGATCGAGAGGAGCAGGACATTTACTTCCTCAATATCACTGCCACTGACGGGCTCTTTGTCACCCAGGCCGTGGTGGAAGTGGCCGTCAGTGATGTGAATGACAACAGCCCGGTGTGTGATCAGGTGAGCGTTGTAATGGGAGCTCTGCTTTTACCCTGACTTGCTCCTCTAGAGTTGAATGCAAACGGCTGTGCCTCTTCTTCAGTCCAGGCAAACGTCTGCTCCCTGTCGTTTCCTCGTTAGACAGAAGAGCGTAGGACGTTGAGGCTAGAGAGCAAGCCAATTCGGTGGAATAAATAGAAATGATGGGACTTAGGGATCAACTTTTAGGTAATTCATAAAGGGCTTCATAACTCCTATCTGGCTGACTAAAAGAGAAATGGAGCACCCCGTTTGGCAAGCTACCTGTTTGCCTGTTATACAGCCAACAGACGCAGTGTTGGCCCTGAGTGGGGGTCTCGAGATCCCCTGAAGTAACTCTCCCACTGCTGAACAAAAAGCACAAGGCTAACTCGAAGCTAGATTTTTCTTTTCTTGACAAAATTAAATCATCATTAATCTACGTGTTCTTACCATGTGGATCAAGAGATGATATTAATGTTTGGGGTCTTACAAAAGTACTACAGTACGACTCAGTCTCATGCTAAGGCCAAATGTTACCTATGGCTTGTTAAAAGGTAGAAGCAACTCCAGGCTCTTCCGTTCTTCACAGAGATGGACAGTGTGATGCGGGATGCATCATCGCCCAGCAGAGGGGATGTTTCTTTTTCCATTGTATTCTTAGCAGCCACACTATCTACAGCATTTTCATACACAGTAAGTGATCAGAAAACGTTTTCACTGGAAATGGGAAGGTTAGGGAACCGGGTACACGTTGTTACACTGAACACTGCGATGTGGCCTGTGGTAAAGGAAAGAAATGGGGAACGCAAAACTGTATGATGGAATTTTAAAGAAATCTGCTTCAATGATAACCGTGGCAGTCGTACCACACACAGTAACGATTTACCTGGTATATCACTATTTACAGTGACTGTAACACATTTACCATGGTGTAATGCTATCTATGATAGGTATACTGCTCACAATAATGATTTATCTGGTGTATCAGTATTTACAGTGACTGACACACAGTAAAGATTTGCCCTGTTATATTGATAACTTTATCTACAGTGTCTGTACCACATATAGTAATGATTTACCCTGGTATGTCAATATCTACAGTGTCTGTGCCACACACAGTAATGATTTGCCCTGGTGTTTCCATATCTACAGTGACTGTGCCACAGGAAGTTATGATTTGCCCTGGTGTTTCAATATCCACGGTGATTGTGCCACAGGAAGTTATGATTCACTCACTTTTGCTCTTTGCCCAGGTTGTATATTCAGCATCATTTCCTGAAGACATTCCATCAAATAAAATCATCCTGAAGGTCAGTGCCAAGGATGCGGATATTGGATCCAATGGAGAGATACGATACTCACTCTATGGATCTGGAAACAGTGAATTTTTTCTAGATCCAGAAAGTGGTAAGGTGAAATTGATTCTTTGGGGAAATGCTATTATTTATCCATGAGAAACATTATCTTCTCCTGTGGTGTCGTCATGAGTAGACAGGTGTGCAGTGAGAGCTGTGGTATGAGGCTGTGGGGTGCTGGACTCTGAGATGTAAGCACTACATGGTGCTCAGATGTGGAGGCTCTGGGCTACACAAACTTGACTAGGGTTAGAGTTAAAGTTCTTTTTTCCCTCCCTCTCTCCCTCCTTTCCTCCCCTCTCTCCTCCCTTTTCCTGTATTTATTAGCACTAAATCAGCACACTTTCTACCTGTTTCTCACACCTGTGAATTAGGACTAGTCTTAAAAAGGGTAGAAGCGGGACTGCAGAGCTAGCTCAGCGGTTAAGAGCCCTGGCTGCTCTTGCAGAGGACCTGGGTTCCATTCCCAGCACCCACATGACAGCAAACAACCATCCCAGGTCTAGGGAATCTGGCGCCCTCTTTTGACTTTTGAGGACATTGCATGACATGGGTGCACCTACCTACATACAGGCAATGCATTCATGCACATAAAATTTAAAAAATAATTTTTAAAAATGGGTGGAGGCAGAGTTACAGGACAAATGCTGGTTTCCATGCAAATTGCAGGGTGGCACTTAGTGGGTTAGGGGAGTCCTTCATTCTGAAGAACCTTTGGGTCCCTTCTGAGTCTTACTGGCACCGTTGCCTGGGTTTTATTAAACATCCCTGCCTGGTTTCTCCAAAGCTGTGAGCCCTCCAATTTCCTTGCATATTCAAGCAAAATTTACAAGGTAAAAGGTTATGTAAACTAACTTCAGATGCCTGAATTTAAAGCCAGAGCTAATGGAAAAGTCATTTTTCTATGGCAACAAATTATTTCCATGTTATGAACTGGGCAGTTCCTCCAGTGGCATTTTTAAACGCCATGGGAAGAGTGAACAGCTTGCACATTTCCAGTGTGCACTCCCCCCAGTGAACTCAGCCTTCAAAATCAGTGGCTCCCTCTTGCCCTGCATGGTTCCCTCCAGGAAGCATCCACTTAGCTACAGGAGAATACGCTACTTAGCTCTTCCGGTCTGTGGCTGTTTATTCAGTCTACTATTTATTGAAAAGTTGATGGATGTGAAAGCACTTCCTGGGCTTTGTGTGGTAGACTCCAATATACACGACAAACAACGCTCAAGGGACATTGTAATCCAGTAGGAGGATGATAAACGGGTAATTAAAGAGAGGCAGAGCGAAAGGGGAGCCCAGGAGAGATAAAGGGGGGCATATACACGTAGAAGTAGCTTACTTTCTGATCAAAGAAAAGAGGAAACTGAGGTAAGATTCTAGGGATTGGAGCCAAGTGCTGCAGCTTCCAGGGCAGCAGAGCAGCGAGAGCATGGGAAAGTGGTGGGGGGCAACTCTAGGCTGACCACGCAGGGTCTCGAACCTCTCCCTGAAAAGCCCGGGACCTTTTGACTAGGAGCGTCTAATGACCCTGTGTGATCTGTGCTCGAGGAGCTGTTGTGTGTTCAGGGATGCCGTAGGAGGAGCTGCCTGGTAACTGTGTGTGTTGCTCCACATGATGACCAATGTTCAGAGTAATGAGAGTCCGCTAACAGCACTTTGCACCAAATAGCATTTGCTCAGGCCTGCCATTTTCTATTGACACACAACCAAGAAATCTTCCCAAAATCTCCATAAAGGGTGTGTAACAAAGCCTTATTTTGGAGGAACAAGGAGACCAGCAGGAGGGACACACAGGGAAGGACAAATGCTGCACATTTTCTCTCATGTACAAAATCTGGATTTGAATCTATACACATGATTTCTATATGGCATGAAAGCAGAAAGGGAAGTGTCTGAAGAGAAGAGCGGACCAAGGAGGAGGAGAGGAAGGAGAGGGTAAACAGCAGCAGAACATACATGAGGGTGTCATACTGAGAGCCAGTGTTTGTACGCTAACTAAAAAGAACTCAATAAAGAAAACCTCTCCAGCAGGGCTGGTGCCCCGCACCTGTGTGGCTTCGCAGGCTAAACTACAGACATTGTAGGTCACATGCTGCTGTTCTAAATTCCTCATCCCCCATCCGAGCCCTTCCCAAGCTGGGATTCTTAGACTC
Source organism: Nannospalax galili (assembly GCF_000622305.1). NCBI lineage: Eukaryota > Metazoa > Chordata > Mammalia > Rodentia > Spalacidae > Nannospalax > Nannospalax galili. The sequence continues at coordinate 319,376 of NW_008342003.1, read as the reverse complement.
TATAGTAACTGCCTTCCTGGGTGCTGAAGCTTTGTTTGGGCTCGCGGTCCTAGGGTGCAGTCCATCGTGGTGGTAAAGCCCAGGCAGCAGGAGGTTGAAGGAGCTGGACAGATCGCTTCCACGGTCAGGAGGCAGAGCTAAAAGCTAGAGCTCAGTCCAGGATCGCAGTCCTCCCGCATGTAGGGTGGGTCTTTCCACCACAATGAATTTAATCAACACAACCCCTCATAGACAAGCCCAATTTAGGTAATCCCTCTTAGATGTGTCAAGAGGCTTGTCTCCTAGGCAGTTCTAGATCCTGTCAAGTTGTCAACCAGTGTTGACCATTACAGGGCCCTTCAAAACATCTCTTCAAGTCAGCCTGTTGGTTTCTCTCTTAAAGGGTCAAATGCAGCGTATCTGGAGGCAGGGAGACTGTCGATCTGGGTCTGTGGTGATGGACCAAGTGGCCACCACACATCAACAAACATCCGTTCACGCACTGGGGGCATGCCCTTGTTGCCAAAAGAAGCCCCTGGAAACTAGGTTTTGCCAAGGGATTAATGAGCTTGAAGGTCATGCAGTCGGTTTGTTGTTGCATCTAAAACCCCATGATATTTTCCCTGATGCAAAAAAAAAAAAAGAATTGAACTTTCTGTATTTTTCAAACTATAAAGCACTTAAACCATGTGTCCTTGCTATTTCTTGAATTTAGAATTCTTTATATAATTGGTTTTCTGCTTTTCCATGAGAAACCATTTTTGAAAAGTCAGACCAACCATGTTGCCATTTCTTTTCATAGGTGAATTAAAAACTTTGGCCCTGTTGGACCGGGAGAGGGTCCCGGTGTACAACCTGATCGCCAGGGCCACTGATGGGGGTGGGCGATACTGCCAGTCCAGTGTACGCCTGATCCTGGAGGATGTGAATGACAACCCCCCTGTGTTTTCTAACAACCACTACACTGCGTGTGTCTACGAGAACACAGCCACTAAGGCTCTGCTGACCAGAGTGCAAGCAGTGGACCCTGATGTTGGTGAGTCAGTGCTCTGGCCAGGCGGCTCCCAAAGTGGCACGCTGTCTCCAGGAGTGTTGTCTGTGGGTTTGCAGAACCCTCCCCTGCGCAGTCAGCCAGGTCGCTGCTCCTCAGCCAATGTTTCTCCTGTAGAAAGAATTCCACCAATTGTCGTTCTTCTTCCTCATGGAGGATTATGGAAGAAGATCCAGGATCTTCTTAGGGAAGATCCCCACCTTGTGGGGGAGGGCTTATTTGGTTTCCTTTTTTGATCTTTTGAATAAAAATAATAATTTCTTACATGCCCATTCTATCTAAACATAATTAAAATACTGTGTTGTGTAGCAAGGAGAATTCATTTCCATTTCTATAAAGAAATGAATCATAGACTTCAGCTGAAAGGTGACAATCTCGATTTATTGTAGCACCGCCCAGTGCAAAGACCAGTTACTAAATGTGCTGCCAATCCAATGCGAATTTTTAACTGCCATTTTCCAGAGTCTCTATTTTTGTCACATAAATGGACGTCACTAGGCAGAATGGGGGTGGGGTGATAAGAAGGCGTTAGAACTGAAAGTTGCTAATAAAGTTTATGTTCAAATCCTCTTTACATAATGAGATGATGCATTGGAAAGACTGCAGTTAATTGCTAGGTGGACCTTCCGAGGATGTATAAGTTATTGAGGTGACTGTCTGATGGGATATAAATACAAAAGGGCACGCAGAGCCTCTTGGTTCTATGCGTTAAGAGCTGCAAATCAGAGGCCTAGGAAATGATGGGGTGTGTCTGTTATGCTAAGCAGGCCTTTCTATAATTCAGTGTCTTATTGCTTAATTCTGAATTGAAAGAAAGATTATTGGACTAATGGAAAAGTAAATACATGGTAATTAGCTGAAAATAGACGTAGAGCCCAGGGTCTCTTCATGTCTCCCCTTAAAGAAATTAGTGGCTACACTTGAATTATTGCTCTGACCAACATTAACATAATTTTAAGGCTGAGAACCAACCCTTTAAAAGCACGTATATCATTGTGAAAAAAATGGCAAATAGGGAAAGACTGTTTATTGGTATATAATCATATAATAACTGCAAATATTCTTTTTCAAAGGAGGATTGCAAAAATCCTCTGGACTCTTATCAGAAGATTTGGGGGGTAAAGAGAACAAAATTAATGCTATTGAGCCTTTTACTAATTTTAAAATTGATTTGAGAATGTGTAATTAGCCAATAGATGAAATTTTAAAAGCTGAACACTGAATTTTGCCACCCATTCCCTTCATAAAGAAACCAGGTTTGTTCAAGCTGTGGTTGACAGATGTAACCTTGGAACTGTTTTATACACTGTGATAAAGACCACACACGAAGGTACCTACATGTCTCCCCTTCTTTCTCTTGCAGTCATCTGGCCAGGCTGGGAGATGGGGTAGAAGGAATGTGTAAGCGTTGATCATGTTCCAGGACAGGGATGGACAGATCTCAAAGAATGAAAACTGCTTAGAGGCGTCATTAAACCTCAGCTCCTCAGTAAAAGGCTTGCTTATGTGCACAGCTTCACATACAGGCTAAGGTCTTGGGTGCTGTAGATGTCTGTGTACAAAGTGTACTCACCAACCAGCACATCAGCCTCGGGAAAATTCTAGTAAGGCCAGAATCTTGTTCATTATCTCAGTTTTTGTCAATCTCATCTAGCTTTAAAAATAAAATGAAATGGGGCTGGAGAGATGACTCAGCGGTTATGAGCACGGACTGCTCTTGCAGAGAACCCGGGTTCAATTCCCAGCACCCACATGGCAGCTACGAACCATCCTTAACTCCAGTTCCAGGGGAATCTAAACCTCTCTTCTGACCTCCGCGGCATTGCACGACATGGGTGCTCTCACATACATGCAGGCAATACACTCATACACATAAAAAATAAAATATGCATATACATATATACATATATAGTCATATATACATATATACATGTAGATACATATATATACATATATATGCATATATATATATATAAATAAAATGGGGCTGGTGAGAGGACCCGGCAGGTGAAGGTGCTTACTGCTCAGTCTGGCAACCTGAGTTCCATCCCTTGAACACACGTAGAGGAGGAAGGAGAGAACCGACTCCAGAAAATTTCAATGGTAGAAGAGGAAGAATGAGCGTTTCTCTTAGAAATTCAAATAGAGTGCATATCATGCCCCAGACACCGATCTGAGGAAGTGTCTATGAGGTTTGGGTTAGAACTCACAGTGCTATCTGTCTGAGCTTCCATCACATAAATGCTGGCCTGAATCCCTGAGCATAATGACTAGTGACTTAAGATATGGTCCTTAGTGGCCCTGGTAGGATGCTGGTCTCCAGAGTAACCATTTCTCTGTCTTTCCCAAAGGAACAGAGACTGGAAGAAGCTGTATACAAAGATTATTAAGTGGTTGAGTGAGGATGAGGATTTGTTATGGGGCCAGATTAGCCCGGTGTATGGGAGCTGAGTTCATTCAGGAGGCTGGGAGGCTGAATCCAGCCTGTAATGTGTTCAGTTTCCTTTACACAGTGTTGCAGAGGGTTTGAATTAGTGATCATTGTATAAGTCAGATTTTCATTAGGAATTTGGATTTCTAGCACATTATAAAATTCCATGTGCTCAGGACTCGGACTGCACTAAACAACAGTTGCCATCTGATAAGGGGCCACGGGGCCCCCTCTCTACGGGTCAGCCCTTTGCCAGCTCAAGGTGCCACCTGACCTCATCTGTAACTCCTTTTGAATGACAAAGAATTTCATGACATTTAAAATATTGCATATTAAAACAATTATAGATTTGCAGGGTTATACCTTTCATCTATCCCATCCCCCATTGGTGATGTCTTGACTAACTACAGAACTCTTATTAAAACCAGGAAATTGATGTGGGTGCTCCCCACAGGGTGCATTCACCTGTCCTGGAAGTGTACATGTTTTCACATGCAATCATAGCACTTACTCAACCCCACAGTCCTTCCACTACCCTCATCCAGCACAAGGTGTCCTCACATGCCCTGATCACCATAGCTACCTCCTTCCTAATCATCACATCCATATCTAGTTTTCTTCTTTAAAAATGTTATTTAATCAAAATCATGTCATCTGTAACCTTTTGAGTTGGCATGTTTTCTCTTGGCATAATTTGCTTAAGATCCGTCTAAGTTTTTGGGTTGACCTTTGGTGATGAACACTGACTCTACTTATATGAGAGACAGGGCCATTTAGTTCATGAAACTTCTGTTAAGTAGATTGCTTTACTTGAAGTTGTAAACTGGTAATAAGACATAAATGTTTGCATCCCTCTAAGAGGCCTATGTTGTAATCTCATTCATAATGTATGGGTGTTAAGAGATGTAGCCTTTGCGGGGAGAGTAGGTCACAAGAGTGGGGGGCACCCTAAGCGGTTTTTACTGCCTTCCCACAGAGGCTCAAGGGAGCCTGTTAGCTTCTCTGTCCTGAAGGACACACGGAAGACCCTCTCTTTGAGGACTGAGCCTTCCTCAGACAGCAGAGCTGCTGGTGCTTTGACTTTGGATATTCTATCCCCAGAAACTAACAACTGCCTGGTGCTTATAAATTGCCATATAAAATATTTTGTCATAACAGTCCAATGGACTTTGACAGTCACCATTTGCTGCATTATGTTCTCATCACTAAACCTTGTGGAGAAATGACAAGATACTAATCTGAATCTGATTCCATAAATCCCTGAGTCAATACACTTGCTATGGTTTTCTCGGTTTTTAAATACATTGTTTCTTTTAGCAAAATGGCTCTTTCCTATGAATTATTCATAATGAACTAAAACTAATATTGTAAGAATTTCTTAAATCAGGAATAAAACAGAAGAACAGATAGTCTTAGTACTTGTTTTATGGGTTCTCAGAAATGTTAACTGCCTAGATTTTAGTACTAAGCACTTAGTTTTCCTATAAAATGAAAATATCCTCTATCCCATAAAGTAGTGACATGACCTACGACCCCAAACTTAGAAATGTTTAATCTTCTCAGCAGACAGAAGGGACTCATTTCCTACACTGGCTCTTTGGGGTTAACATGCTATATTTAGTGTACTTTTTCAGCAACAAGAGTTGTTCCCGGGATTCCAGTTTTGAGAGGTTCTTTAGCAAAAGAAATGTGCAGCATGAAGAATTCAAACAGAAAGTCTGAGACCATTTTAGACAAAGTGACATAAAATTAAAGTATAAATTTGTACTGGAAAAATATGCCACAATCCACATTTTGAGAACAGGCTTATTTCCAGACACTGAAGATGTGAGTGGGCACATTGTCTTGTTACAGAAAAGGCACGTGAAGAAGGGGCCCGTGCTAAGGAGGCAGGCACTCCTTTTTTGTAAAATATTTCTTGCAAGATTTTGATCAGAGAAGCCTACAGGCTCAGAACACACATCACAGTTATTTCCGATTCCATTTAGCACATAGTTAGTGAGCAGTGAGGTAACAAGCACTATAGAAAGGGCATCAAGACACTACAAGATGGGGCTGGAGGATGGCTCAGCAGTTAAGAGCATGTGCTGCCTTTACAGAGGACTGAGATTCAGTGCCCAGCACCCTGTCGAGTGACTGACAACAGCCTGTAAACCCAACTCCAGAGGATTCAATATGCTTGTTTGGCCTCTACAGACAACTGCACACACATACACAAATAAACACACAACTGAAAATAAAATAAATCTTAAAAAATAATAATACAGAGAGGGTTGGCTAGACTGAAGTAAATTTTAAAAATCTCAGTGGCTTAGTGTAGGATCCGTTTAATAACACTCATGTGAAGGACAGGTCAGTGCATCCAGAGACTGGAAAGTCCACCATCTTCTTGACCTTTGGCCTCCAAGGTCAACAGAGCAGGGAAAAGAGGGGTGATGGTGCCTGCCAGCTCTCACCATCAAGACGGATCTGCATCAGCAGTGGCATTGCCTGATGTACCCATGGAAACAGAAGGGAACTCTCCATCTCTTCATCATCTCAATGGTGAATTCACAATGGAGAATGCAGGAACCCACAGATCCCAAGAAGGTGGAAGATGACATCATTCACAGGTCAGGAGAGTTCGTCTGAGCCACATGGAAGGATCCTGCAACTTTAGAGAAGCGAAGGGAGGAACTGAAAAGGAGGTACTGAGGGAAACCCAGTGGGTCAGCACATCCTCCTCCAGATATCGCCAGACCCTCACAGGCTCCACCAGCAGAGGGGAGCTGGGACAGCTGCTGCCCTGGGGAAAGCAGAGGGGTTCGTTGTGGGGTGAGGGAAAACGTGAGGGAAAGGTGGCAAGATGAGAGACAGGGACCTCTGTGCCTGTGTGGACTCTGAGGTGCAGGTTATCTGAAGGTGATCGGCCCAGGCCATGGAGAAAGCTGCATTAAAAGGTGGAGGTGGAGCTGGAGAGATGGCTTAAAGATTAAGAGCACTGGCTGTGCCTGCGGAAGACAAAAGCATCCGCAGCAACCCATGGTGGCTCATAAGCGTCTATAGCGCTAGTTCAGGGTATCTAATGCCATCTTCTGGCTTCCCAAGGCACTGCGTGCACATGGTGCACATACATGCAAGCAAAACAGTCATACACACAAATTTTTTAAAAGATACAAAAAGTCGTGAGTCTTCCAGAGTGACACCTTTCCCTAAAGTCTATAGTTACATCCTCCTGTCAAGAGGAAACAGGAGGACCAGGCCACCTGAGAAATTTGAAGAGCTCTTCCATTTTGATCTGGAAATGCCTCTGCCCTCCCGGGCATCCTCCTTTCTGGGGGCAATCAAAATAATCACAGCCAGTTGTGCACATTGGGAATTTGTGCACCAAATCCCGCACGGGGCCCCCAGCACCATGGACAGTGACCTTCATGGACCAGAAGCTGGAGTGAATGGGGGTGTTCTGTACACCAAACCCTGGAGCACTGTTCACGCTGACCAAGGAGAGAAGCGGCTTGTGTGAGGGGATTTGCACTAAAGCAAACTCCGCAGGCTGCCAGCAGAGCTCTGTGATAAACCATTGGGATGAAGCAGTCCAGTGCTTTCCTCACTCTCATGACACCCCAACCTCTCTAGTCTACAGCATCCCAAGAACCACACAGAGCACAGGGAGGTGTGTGGGTGCGTGGCTTGAACTGACAGAAATGCCCATCAAGTGCCAGAAGGCTGATCCACCATCCTGTGGGAATCAGAGATGTCCCTGTTCTGTACCTGGGCTCCAAACACTGCCTCTCAAATCTGTGGCCAAAGTAAAGAGCCACGTCCTCAGGACAGTGTTTGACTTGACTTTCCCATGATCACCCTTCCAGTCTCATGAAGAAAAGCAAATAAATGTTCAGGATTTATTAGCGGCCCACCTAGTGGAGACTGGCCCAAACAGTGCACCTTTTCCTTGGACCTCAGAAGACAGGAAAGCACACCAGCAGAAGAGGCAGGATCTGAAGCCTGAAGTGTCTCCGTTGCCAGCATCCAGGTCTGAGGAGCAGCCTGTGACATCAGAAAGACACCAGCTCCCATGTGTGCTGCAAGGCACAGGTACACGTGTCCTGCCCCCTTTATTTTGCTCAGGTTTCCTACATATACCACATCCTCAGAGTCTCATGCCCCAGCTGAGACTGTACCCAGCATCTTCTGAACTCTGGACTAAGCCATAGGGATGTCCCCAGGTACCCCTAGGAGAAAAAATCCCCTAATAAATAAATTCCCCAAGAGACCTCAAAAGTGTAAAGAACTAAAGGATTAGCAGTCTGTGGCCTTGGGCAAGGCTTTGTCCTCCCCCCCACACACTAGTTTCCCCTCGCATAACATCAGAGTGGCAATAGCTTGCTTTGCTTTGCCGACCTTACAAGGGTAAATGTGATATTTGCCCAGGATGGACAGGGATGTCACTGTGAACTTGTGAGGCCACATTTTCCCAACTGGGGTTAGAGCTCCTGCTTTGAGTTCCCTGGGCACCTCCTGGGTGTTTGGGCACCGGAAAACTTATATGACTCTTCTCTGGATCTCAAAACCTCCCAAGCAAGAGCAGCACTTCTAATGAATCTTAAGTGACAATAATCATAATGCCGCTGTTAGCGTGCACTTTTATATCTGTGTTCCGTGCCAGGCACTGTGCCAAGGGCTTTAGACACATTATTCCCACTTCTCATAACAATGCTACGTTAGCATATTCTTGTTCAGTTTAATATATGAATAATGTGTAGGGTTAAGTAACTTGCCCTGAGCCATAAGCTAGTTAGTGACAGGACTGCAGACATTCTACGAGGACACTCAGGAGGGTTGGAAAACAGCTATCTACCTGATAGTCATGCTAATATACAAGGCAGTGATTCTTAACACAGTGTCCTTGGACCAATGATATCAGCATAACCCAAAGGTTGGATGGAAAAGCCAGCTCTGAATAAGACACTCCAAACCAGTAAGTGTCTCTGAGAGTCAGCAAGCAGCAGACTCCCCTGGGGGACTTGTGGAGGTGGTACCCTGCTTCCCAGCCCCAGTGCAGGCCTCTCCCTCATACCGACTCTCCTCCAAAGTTTCTGATTTATAGGTCTGGGAACTGAGTTGATAATTTGCATTCCAAATAGTTCCCAGGTTAGAGTGGTGCTGGTGTCGCCCAACCATCCTTGCAGAGCTTCTCACTTAAGAATTATTCTTAAGAGGCTGGAGAGATGTCTCAGCAGTTAAGAGCACTGGCTGCTCTTACAGAGGACCCAGGTTCAATTCCCAGCACCCACACGGCAGCTGTAACTATCTGTAACTAGAGTTAAAGGGGACTGATACCCTCTTCTGACCTCTGCAGGCATTGCACAACACAGGTACACTTACACACAAGCAGGCAGTACATTCATGCACATAAAATAAAAATAATAAAATATTTTTAAGAATTTTTAATATTTGCTATTTATGTGTATTAGTGTTTTGCCTGTATGTATGTAATTGCACCACAAGCATGCAATGCCCACCTGCAGAGGCCAGAAAAGAGTATTGGATCCCCTAGAACTGGAGTTATAGATGGTTGTTAGGTGCCATGTGTGTGCTGGGAACTGAACCCAGGTCCTCTGCAAGAGCAACCGGGGCTCTTAACTGCTGAGCCATCTCTTCTGCCTCCACTCAAAACTTCTTAATATTCCTGTGTTATAAACATCTTAAAAGTTCAGTAACATCTATAGATCATCCCTCAGAATAATGTTTTACAATTCATAAAAATATTAGAAATAAATTATATTAGTCCAAAATTAGTTACTATGCACTGTTGGAGGTTAAGGACTGTGAGGGTGCCAGGGATTGGTTGCTGCCTCGAACGGTGGCCTCTGGTGACTCCTGCCTCCTGATGAGCCTCTTCCCTTGAGAAGCAGCACACAGAACACAGCAGACAGAATGATGCCACTTCAGCTATTAGACCTTCGAACGGCTGTGATGCTCACTGTGACCCTGCCTTCCGTAGTCACCTCAGGTTGTTATAACTGTGGATTGGTGGATTAAACAAAAGAAAATTCTTTTCCCACAGTTCTGGTGTTTGTGGTCCACATTCAGGGTGCCAGCATCGGTTAGGCTTGGGTTGACTGCTGACATCCGTCTTCTGACCAAGGACTCCCATGGCCTTTCTGGACTCCACACAGGTGGAGAGAAAGGCAGATGTCTTTTCCTCTTCTCATAGAGCCCCTATTTTTCTCATAAGAGACCTCCGTGACCTCATTTAACCAGAATTACCTCCTGAAAGCCTTATTTGTGTCATACTGAAGACTAGGGCCATAACGTGAATTTTAGGCAGGCACGGTTTCGTCCACAGGACTCTCTTTCTGTGTTGGGTCACACACCAATAGAGGACTGCTACAGGGCTCCGAGAGGCCTACATGGCCAGAGATTTAGGTTTACCTAAAACTGCATGAGTGAGCTTCAAAGTCAAACATCAGTTTGCACCGAGCCATCAGATGAAACCACGTCTCTGTGTCTGGCAACTTCATAGGAAACCTTGATGGAGAAGCAGCTATCTCTGCCAGATTCCCGACAATAGAAACTGTTATAATAGATACATTCGTCACACTGTGCTGCTAGCACTCAGGCACTTGCCATGGAGTGGTAGAGAACCACACACTAAGGCAGTGTGTAGGCACCCTAAATTCTGTCCACACCTCCGAAAGAACCCCCACTACACAGCCCATATCTTTCACAGGCTCCCCTTTCAGGAACATGGACTCCTATGCAGATCAGGGACAAGTAGACCATGGCTCAGCCAACCAGGGATCAGTTCAGCCACCGCGGAAGCCTCAACGTCCTACTTTTTCCTCGGTTGCTGTGATAAAACACCATGACAAAAGTCCCTTGGGGAGAAAGGGTTAACCCAGCTTAAACATCCCAGTCACAGCCCATCACAGAGGAAAAGCCAAGGCAAGGACCAGTGGCAGAAGCTCGACGCTGAAGCCACAGAGGAACGCTCCTCACTGGCTCGCTTCCCCTGGCTTGCTCAGCTACCTTTTTTATACTGCCTAGGCCCACCTGTCCAGGGATGGCGCTGTCCACACTGGCCTGGGCCCTCCTATATCAGTTACAATCAAGAAAGTGCCCCATAGCTCTTACAAGCCAGTCCGTTGGAGGAAATCCCTCAGCTGAGGCTCCCTCTTCCCAGGTGACTGTAGTTTATGTTAGGTTGACAAAGACCAACTGGCGCACACAGCTACTCTGATGTGGTCAGGGGTGGGTGAAGGATGAGAACTGTTGGCCTTTCCTAGTGTCTCCCAGGCACCAAGCCCATTTCCCATGGAAGTCACACTCCTAAGAGAACTTACAGCCCATTTCCCATGGAAGTCACACTCCTAGGAGAACTTACAGCTCATTTCCCATGGAAGTCACACTCCTAAGAGAACTTACAGCTCATTTCCTATGGAAGTCACACTCCTAGAAGAGCTTCAGGGTGGCCACTGAAATCCAGGCAAACGTACTCTTTCTGAAGAATAACTTGAAGTTCAGGGATGAAGAAACTGACCCTGGATGGTTTTGTGGCACAGTTGGAGCTAAAAAAGAGGATGTCATCACCTCCAGCCAATACGTATACCCCAGTGATTCCTCCTAGAGAATTCTCCGAGAGGAGTTTGAGCCTGATTCCATGTCTTCTTTATACAACATATATTCCAGGTTTTTCCCGGGGCCTTGAAAACCATCACCACTAAGCTTCACAGGTCAGGGACTTGACGCAGGAGTGTTGGTGGTGATGGTGGTGTTTTCCTTCTTCCCCAGAGCTCCAATATTCTCTGAAGTGTTAAATCTTTGAAGGTGACTGAAGGAACTATTAAAATGTCACTAAAAGTGAAATAATCCTCTCTGAGGACTAAGAGACATGAGTCATTTTCTGTAGGACATTTTGGTCAAAGCCCTTTGTCCACTGTCAATACCAACACAGATAATCTTAAAAAGCTGGGCATGGTGGTTCATGTCTGTAATCTCAACATTAGAGAGGGGGAGAGAGGTATGTCCTTCAGGGTTGCCAGATAGCCTAGTCTAATCAAAGTTCCAGGCCAGTGAGAGACATACATAAATGCATACATACATATGTATACATACATATACATGCATACATACATACATACACATACCTACATAATCTTATGTTTGAATCCTTCCTGAGAGAGTTCAAAAGACTTACCCATGTAATCTCTGTATGTAAGGGACAGATTCCACCTACAGATGGAGAAACTGGGCTCCAAATGGTTAAGTGGCTCCCCAAGACATCTATCTGTTCAGTGGATAACAGTGAACAGTGGTTTAGAGACGGTGAGATGTTTGGGATCCCCTTAACCCTAAATTCATTTCCTTCTCCCAGTGTCAGGGCTACTTCTGGGGTGCACGTGCCTCAATGCAGGCTGTGACACCCTACCATTTCTGTGTCACACTCTGAGAGTGCCCCGTCATGACATGAGCCCCAGGAAATATGGAAGTTCATCCTTTGCCAGTTGTCTGACTTTAAGTTTTGCCAACCCTCTGGACCTCCACATCTCCAAACACTGGCTGCAAGCCTGGGCAGTGTCAGAATACCCTGGAAGCTATTAAAAATGAATGTCTAAATAAACAAAGAGGCATTTAAAAAAGCAGGGAAGTGCTCCATCTCCACTGTCTGATTCAGGAACTCTGGGGTAGGTAGGGCTGAATTCCTTTTTTACTCTGGTCAACTTCAACGCCTTCCTCAACAGAGGGGTCTGCATTTGACATGTAAGTTATTGTTATTGCCCTTTATAAAATCCAATTTCCCTCAAGTGTGGGTCAAAACACTGGTTGTCAAATGAAATAATAATTCCTTCCGGGAGGGAGAAGCAAAAGGAAGCTTGAGTGGAGAGTAAACAGTCACAGCAGCTTCTGTCCCTCCACACACACACCACACACACACACACCACACACCACATACACACCACACACACACACCACACACCACACACATAACACATACATACACCACACATACACACAACACAAATCACACACCAAACACACACCACACACACACCACATACACACCACACACACCACACACACCACAAACCACACACACACTATACATATCACATACACCACACACCACATACCACACATACCACAAACCACACACACCACACACACCACACACCACACACCACACACACCACAAAC